>NC_091464.1:13547232-13795620 GCF_027789765.1 Dendropsophus ebraccatus
AGGACATCACACACAGATCATTAGCAGCACACTATACATTACATAGGACATCACACACACAGATCATTAGCAGCACACTATACATACCATAGGACATCACACACACAGATCATTAGCAGCACACTATACATTACATAGGACATCACACACACAGATCATTAGCAGCACACTATACATACCATAGGACATCACACACACAGATCATTAGCAGCACACTATACATACCATAGGACATCACATACACAGATCATTAGCAGCACACTATACATTACATAGGACATCACACATACACAGATCATTAGCAGCACACTATACATTACATAGGACATCACACACACACAGATCATTAGCAGCACACTATACATTACATAGGACATCACACATACACAGATCATTAGCAGCACACTATACATTACATAGGACATCACACATACCTTTGCACATTGAACTCTTCACACACATAGTGGAATAACTTTTTGTAGCTGGGTGCAGTCTAGAAAGGGTTAAATCATCAGGCAGAGGTCCTATGCTAATAACCCCCCCCCCCCCCCACCCCCTCCTCCCGACTGAAGCTGCAGAGGCTCCTGAGCTAAGGTGGAAAGGATGAGAAAGTATAGACTGTGGGGAGTGAAGCTGCCATCACCCCCCACTTCACAATTACATACACCCCAACACTGTACTGCTGATCCCCCACAGTGACCCCCCTCTCCCCCTGCAGACAGCGGCAGCACTTAGAGGGCGGCTCTCTTCAGCTGTGTGCAGGCCGGGTCGGGGGAGGAGACGCCTCACACAGGAGCTGCTGCCTGTGCTGGATGCTCTGCAGAGCCGCAGGGGGATCGTTGGGGAGTCCCTGCTGCCTCCTCTATCCTCTTCAGTTTACTCCCAGGCCACAAAGGAGCCCCCAGGAGCCAGGTGCTGTGTGTGGGGGCGCATCAGAGCCTGCTGCCCTGTGCAGAACGTCACTGATGCTGTGTGTGGTGAGGGAGGGATGGCGCCCCCTAGCTGTCAGCGCCCCGTGCAGTAGCCCGGCCTGCACGGTGCTAGAAACGACCCTGCCCTCATATATTAGTTTGGCCCCTCTGTGCCTCCATATATTATATGAACTCTCTATGCCCTCATACAGTAGTTAGGTCCCCCTGTTCCCCAGTATAGTAGTTAGGTCCCTCTGTAACCCACAGAAAAGTTAGGCTCCTCTGTGCCGCCATTTTCACTGTGAATGCATGTGAGTCACTAACCTGCAGAGGAGATAGCACCAGAATGCATTCTGGGAAGAAAGCAGCTTGGCAGTGTAATGCTCCGGACAATGCTCTGCTGGGCCATTTGAAGAAGGGAAACTGATAGCATGGATATGCATATATCCGTGCCGTCAGTTTCCAGATGCCGATCATATCAGCAGTGTATACTTACCATCAGCCCTTCTATTTCTAGGAACACTGTTTGCCAATATTCAGCCTATGTAAAAGACTCTTAAAGAGGTATTGGAGATAAAAGTATCCACAGAATAGGGGACAAGTAAGAGATTGCAGAGTCGGATCTCCCACCAATTTACTTCTGTGGCACCTTTGTTTTGAATAGAGCGGCGGGTACTGTACATGACTCACACCTCTATTCATTCCTATGGAGCTGCTGGAAAGAACTGAGTGCTGTACTGTTGTGGCTGACTCACATATTTTAATCAAAAAGCATGCTAAGAATCTCAGATATGTAAGTATGTGATACAATACAAACTAGTTATAGTATTACATGAATTACATATGCACACACCTAAGCCTCTGTGCTGTTCTAGTTATCACAATAAGGCAACGATAGCACAATGTTAGAGGCTGAAGAATTGTGCACGCCAAGATTCATTGCTATTGAGAAAAAAATGGGAGAGTAAGTGTAGTGCCATGGAAAGCAGTGCCATTTAGAGGCCGCTTTGAGTAAGGAGCCCACCTATGATCGAGGATGAAGCAAGGGGAGGGATGGAGGCTTAGAGGGCTCACAGTGACTGCTTTGGAAGTAGATAGAATATCTTTGGGACTCTGCAAAAAGTATAGTTAAAAAAAACCCTTTAAGTCTCAGCCTTAAAGAAGACCAGTCAAAATTAATCTGCTAAAGGCAGGGGGCAGAGGAACATAATAAAGAATGTATACTTACCCATCCTCATGTTAGTGCTGCTACACTGCTCCTGCCACTTCAAAACATGGGCTCAGGAATGCCCGCTCAGACAGTCAGTGACTGAGGAGAGGCAACCACTGCAGTCACTGATTGGCTGAGCGGGTACTTTCACCCAGATTGTGACATACTAGGAAGCTGGGTGAAAGTGGAGCTGGTAATGCGGTGCTGTGGGGACACAGGGATGGGTAAGTATACACTCTTTATTATGTTCCTGTACCCCCCCCCCCCCCCCCTGCCTTTAGCAGAGTTCTCATTTTGGCCGTACTTCTTTAATCACTTTACAGCATAAGTCTCTGTTGCTTGTCATTTAAAGTAACATGAGGAGGGAAGTCATTAGGTTTGTCGTAATGTAACTGCTCGTTGGCACCAATGCCAGGAGCATACTCTTTCATTTGGCAGCCTAAGAATCACATTAGACACTTGGCTTCTAGTCCAATATTATCTAGCTCTACCGTCAGGAATAAAGGACTAGATTTTGTATTAATCTTACGCTGTTATTATTTATTATATCACAAATGTGAATGTGTTGTTTGATTTGCTCATTGCAGTGATATGTGATATGTTCAATGGGGTTATCCTGGGACTATTTTTTTTTCTATAAATGAGTACGGGTGGTGACCCACAAAACTTCATTAGGGCATCATAGGAAGCAAAAAAACAAATGCACCAGTGCTTGGTCAGGATGGCGGCAGTGGGGGACTGTGATGACCTGGCTTGCTGACTATGCACATGTTGCCTATTGTATCTTGCACTGGAACTGTCTGTTCTTTGGAGTGACTTGGAGCAACCTGATATCTTCTAGCCACAGAACTCCAGCTTCCGCATCCAGAAGTGGGATAAAGAGTGAAGACCTAAGAGAGTACTTAGACACTGGTCAATGCTGTGGCCCAAAGTCAAACCAGTTTGATGGCACAGCAGGTCCGTATCTGCTGCCCTTTAAAATGTCTGTCTGTCTGACCATCCCATGTGGTTTGTCACCATCTGGCTCGGTTCATTCCAGGACATCTCTGGTTTTGAAGATATTTACTAATGTTGTTTTCCTGGATCCTAGGTAAGAGGATTTTGTGCGGTTTAGTGTTGAGCAGCAATGGAAGTATAACACCATGTAGTGCAGATCTCTGTTAGCAGAAAGTCTTGTAGTTCTCACTTAACTATCAGGTTAAATGGGGATGGGCCAATCAAAAACAAGCAAATGTTAGTGGTGAGGGTGCTGAAGCCATGAGGACCCAAAACTTGTGGCTGGAAGATGTGATTATGGTGGTGTGGGCTAGATAAAGACAATAATGGAAATTAAATGTCTCCAGAGAAGACATCACCTAAAGTCACTGGATGTAACTGCACTGTAATCATTTATGGAGTTTGCTATCTACCACTGTATGATCAATGTGAGATGAAATGTTGGTCTCTATGTAGGGTGTTTTATTGAGAAACAGTATGGTGGACACAGTCTCTGTGCCAGTAAAGTGTAATCATGGTTTGGTGTTAATAGTTTTTTTTCTTTTCCCTCCTTGTGTATGTTCCTGACTGCAAGTGACAACTACACACATCTCCTAAGAAACAGAAAAAAAAACATCTAAAGAAGATGTAGCAATACAACTGAACCAGTCCAATTGTTGGGGCCAGCTGCTGTGGACATCCCAGTGAGTTGGCGGGTTTCCTCTCTCTATGTCTCTTGCCTGTGTCCTTCACTGTAAGACTCCCCGGATTTTTACAGTGGTACCACAGCCTCTCCCGTTCCTAGACCTTTGGCTTTTGTGTCACCTTCTGACCATTTCCCAGGTCCCTGCTTAGGTCTTCTTCTTTTCAATAGTTTTGAGGGAACCTATCAAAATGTTCGGGTTCGAAATTGAATGCTTAGCGTTTGATTTCCAGTGGCTGCAGAAGTTGTATCCTGTCGTAGGGAGTCCCGGAAAACGTGGATACAGCCTATGACCTATGGCTGCATCCATGTGTTCTTCAACTTCTGCAGCCATTGGGAATCAAACGCTGAGCATTCAGTTTCGGGTAATGTTGCCGAACCCGAACATTTTGATTCATCTAACACTACTCTTCAACTCTTTTTTAAGGTTACACAGTCATACAGAAGCAAGAGCTGCTGGGAACTGTAGTTCAATTGTGAGCCTCTGCTTGGCATTACAGGATAGGGGGAAAGTAAGATGTCCGACCTCTGTTCTCCGCTAATCTCCATATTGTTGGGCCCCGGCTTCTGTGTTATGAATAGAGCCGCGGGTCAGTCATGCAGGCCATGGCTCTATTTATTCCTATGGAGTGACGGAAAGAGACAAGTACGCCGGAAGAGTGCTGTACTCTACTTTCAGTGGGCTCCATACGAATTAATAGAGACGGGGGTTGCGTGGCGGACCTGCTGCACTATTCTTAACACAGCAGCCAGGGCCCATTTCGGAGATCAACAGGACAAATTCAATTTTCCACTATTCACATGATAGGGGAAAAGTAGGAGGTTGTGGGGGGATCCGACCTCCGTACCCCCTGTACAGAGGTCGGATCCCCCCACAACCTTCTACTTTTCCCCTATTATGTGAATAGTGGAAAAGTGGATTTTTCCTGGACATCCTCTTTAAGTAGTTAACCAGACTGTACCCGCCAAAATAAAATGACAAAGGCTGAACCTTTGCTTTTCAAAAATCGGAATATTCTAGCAAAAAGGTATCTAACTGCTATTTGTTAGGTACTGCTTAAAAAGTATATGAATATCATTGTGGTGAGCCGTGTAGTAGTTTTGCTGTATTCTGTGTCATTAGCGTGGTGTCCCACAACAGGTGTTTCTTGTCTTTACACCCCTCGCAAAAGTCTGTACTTTAAAGTAAAAGTGGTAATGAAGTTACATAGTTAATACGGTTGAAAAAAGACACATGTCCATCAAGTTCAACCAAGGAGGGGATGGATAAGTTGTATCTACGTTTTGCCACTAGATGTCACTAGTATGTATACTGTGTACCTAAGTATTGCACAGCTGTAGGTAACTAAAGGGTTATTGTTTGTAGAATCTGTGCACCAATGGGAGCTCTTTCTCTTATCTACCTATCTTTATCCTTCTCTTTCTCTTGCACTCTCTTTTCACCCACTCACAGCACATGATACAGACGCTGTAGGATGAAGTCCCATGGGGAGGGGAAGTGTAGCCACACCTTAGTGAGTCTTACTCTGGCTTTGGTATAGGACGGGAGCAAGTCAGAACGGGCCCTGCAGTAGCCAAGTAGGGCCCCAGGGCCCTTATGCCAGGTCCCCTGTGGAGTTTTTGGGTCGGTCTCTGTAGTGAATGGACGCACATGAGATACCTTAGCACTTTTTTCTTGACAGCAGCACTTCCACACACTATGCAGTGCTGAACGCACACTTAGAAAAGACAAGTCAGGAATCATCCCAACCCACGCCGAGAAGCAGTCTCAAAGTGCAGGACAGAAAGAGGAACTGATCTGGATAGAGCAAAGTTACTAGAAGCCTACATACTCTATCCCGCAGCGGGGGTGTCATCAGAGAACTCTGACCACTCTGCTCATCCTAGGTAACAAGGTCTGAGGCTTGTGTCACCCTCTAGGACAGGTTGTTTGACACTGGTGGGCAATCAGTGGTGCAAAGACTAAAGAGTCAAAACATGGGCACAAGTATTCTCTCAAGTATTCTACTTGTGTCTACTGGTGTCACAACAGCATAACATCTGGCTGAGCTATATTCCGACCAACCAACACAGGAGTGGCGTCACACGTTACCATCTAGCAAGTGACCGGTCGAGCATACACCACATTAACATCTAGTCCAACAGGTGTGTGTGTTGTTGTTTGTGTGTATACTACAGACTCTTGTCATTACAGTAACATTAGTCACATTATGTCATGTCACTGCACTTTTCCGTGATTTTTCGCCAGCTTTGTTCCTCTCTTCCCCCTTACTCTCCTCTTCCGCCATCCACAGGTGTTCCATGTAGGACCCTTACTGGTGGAGCTTGACTCTTTGCACTGATCCGGCTGACTCCAGTGCATGGGCCGCTATAGACAATGACATGCACAGGTGCAAAGCGGAGGGCTGAAGATCCATATGAGGATAATAAATGGTTCGCCTGCTGTCTGTCAATGTCATGCGTTCTAGAGATCTCGTATCATCTCTTACCCACAAATTATCACTTAGTTTCCTAGCAACCAGCCGGCACGGAGAGGTTGGGGTGAGGGGGATTAAGAGGGGATTCATATGATTGATGAAAAGGAATGTACTAATGAGATTCTAATCTACAGATTTACCTATCCGGGCTATAACATTTATACCGCTCTATGGCCTTTGCCATTCTTTTAAAATTTGATATGTAGATTACCTCGAAATAAAAAAAATCTGGTTTATTTATATGCGTATCACACCTTTTCCTCTATTTCGGATATGTATATATATAACGCGTCCATGTGATATAGAGAAAGATATAACAAGTTACATCCGTATCTTTACTGTATTGTCCAGAATCCCAGCCACAGGTTGGCATCAGATGCTTTATGTGCAGGGACAGTTATGCAGTGGTGAGCGCTTGCCACTGGTTGGCACTGCCCCCTACCTTTACCCTGCGTTTGTGTGTATGATTGCAAATCAGTGGGCTTGGAGATGGGAAGCGCCCCTCCTCCCATCCTGCTCCCCCCCCCTCCATCTCTGCTTCTGCATCCCACTCACATCTTCCAGCGAGGAGAGAGGGAGAATACAGTCTGCAGTGCCAAGGAAAAAGGGCAGTGTGGGTGTCACAGGAGGACTGGACTTGGCATCACCAGATAGAAGGTTGGATGGTGAAAAGCATTTACCCATCCACCCAGACACTGGACAGATCCTTCCTATGTGGAGAGCAAAGGCAAAGAGCGACCGCAGGAGGAAGAATCCTCAAGGTAAATATCCGAAATATTGAATAACTTCCCAATATAAATCTCCATTCATGTCCTATCTGTCAGTCCCCATTCCCTCCATTCCCCTGCTGTCATGCTGTACAGTATATCCTTCATGTGTCTGCGCTTCAATACAATGTCGGAAAGCAAAGTATTAGCCTCGATATACAAAAACTAGTTATCACTGAAGGGTTAATGGAGCCATGTTTTTTTTATTTTATTTTTTTATACTATTATTTAATTTCATTATTTTCTGACCTGGTCGGTGATGTTGCTGCCACTGATTTCCTATAGAAATTGTAATTCCTTATTCCGAGCAGCTGGAAGCTCCATCCGAAATGTGCATTAAACTGTAAATCGATGGATGGTCCCAGATTATAGCGTATAAAATTCTACCCTGACGGCAGCTATGGCTACTAATATCTCCATGAGTACCCTCGTAATATGGTTATTGTACTTAGACGTCCCTTGCTGTAGTCTCCGTTTTTCAGTTTTTACTGTAATAACGATTAAAGTCGGCGAATTCCATATTGGTATAACTGTGAAAGATGAATTCTTATGGAAATTTTCTTGCATTTTTCACGGTTATTTATTCCATCCAAACCTTTGCTCCTGCCTACGCGTGACTGTCAGTACTGTATGTATGTGACATGATGTGATGCCACATGTTGCAGGCCTCATTCATTCCTGACTCAGTAGTGCAGGGGGGCTGTAGGAATGGAGAAGCGCTCTGAGAATATTTCATAGGATTGCCCTATATATATATATATATATATATATATATATATATATATATATATATATACCATCATACAGAACTTCATATAAAGATGATGATCTGTATGATTGTATGTGCATCTAAAACATACAATTTCCTTCTTGAGCTGTAAATTTGGATTCTCGTCTTGTCGTGTTTTATCTGGACATTCCGTCCATGTGAAAGCTCATTCGGACCCAATTTCTGTATTGAATGAAACCCCTGTGTCCCTTTACAGGACGTGTCTCCATAGTCTGTGTATCCAACCCAAGGATATGTATGTTCCCACAGAGGTCTGGTGTGCTGGCTTTATGCCTCGGCAGGCCACATTTGATGCTTGTTTCTATGGAAACGGCACATTTTCTATCTTGGATTTGTGTGACAGGTCTGATGGCTTCTCGCTTCAGTGTGAGAAGCGTTCAGCACAAGATGGAGCCCGGCTCCTCTTACATTCTCCTGTGCCTTATCCTCCCATTAAGGTGTCTGTCTCCGCTCTTCATCTGCTTTTATTGCCTTTACCTCGGCTCTGGCTTATTCCATCCAGAACGCACATTATCTAAGGGGTCATTTTACAAACGTTAAGTGAAAAAACAACAGCACTAAAGAAAGCAATAGGAGGCACTGCAGCGGTGAATACAGGGAGCTATGGAGTCACTGTATACAATTATGACTGCAATGTGGCAGGTGGATTGCAGGGGGAAAAAACACACATTTTATTCTCTTTTTTTATTGAATTTTTTTTTAAATCCCTTGAAATAATTGGATACAAGCAACAAATGTCTGTTTGTGTGGGCTCTGACGGAAGTTGTGCACAGGGGGGCTGTGACTCATTCTACACAGTAAAGCATTCTCAGCAGATATAGGGGTCGGTATGGATGAAGCCTTTGCTTAGTATGGCAGTTGGTTTACCAACAGTAATCTAATATTTCTCTCTTTAACAAGGTAGTACTTGGCTTAAATCGTACTGGTCACGTAATTTTTACTGTATACTCGCTTTTTTAACGTTTTCTATGTTTAAATCAATGTTATATATATAAGGCCAACGGTGCTCCATCCCTCCGTGCTGATATTTGGTCTTTCCTCTGTTCAAAAATGGAGACCAAACACATGGAAGTCCCCGTCCTCTGTGCGATCACACATCGAAAGACACCTGTACATCATGCTGGTTGTACAGTATATTAGCTGAGGGCAATTACCTTATGCTAATTATATTATTAACCTATACTAATTCTATTATCAGCTCTGCAGCTTAACGGGAGACATTGTTCTCTGTTATGTAACAGTTCAGTCAGTGTAATGTCACTGTGTGGTTACAGAGGCTTTGGTGCTGTGTGACAGGAGAGCTGACCATACAATGCGAGCACATCCCAGGATTCTCTGCTACTTAATGTGGACATATAGCAGCTGTGCACATGCACAGTGAAGGGAGAAACCTAGTGGTCATATGTATAACCTTGATTTAAATATAAAAAACTTAAAAAAAAAAAAAAAAGAGCATATTGTAAAACTACTTGCAATCACAACCCTGTTGATTTATTTTTTTTTAAGTGACAGTGCCTCTTTAAAGCTGTAGATAATAGATATAAAGTGCACAGCATCATTTACAGCAGCATCCAGCCCACAAGCAGCCATTTTCATAAAAACAAAGTTTTGTTCACCTGTTCACACTTGCATGTGTTGCTCCACATTTGTCTGTATGGAGTAGACGCAGAATACACAGCCAATATTCTGCTATGGAGGTTCTCTCATGTAGAATGTATTGTATGAAGGTAGCAATGCCTGGAACACTTACATGAAATATGGCATCAACGATTTGGTGTGTAAAGGTTGTCCTTAAATATTAGGCCATCCAGCAATATAGAAGAACACTGGAGGGAAACCGATGCCAGAACCGATTGCACTGTAGTAGTATTAATATTTGTTCCTGTCATGTGTCATGTCGTTCTCATCCAGACACTGAATAGGAGAACATGTCTTCTGCCATTTTTCTATCCAGCTCTGAACTTTTAAAGGGGTACTCCGGCGAAAAACTTTTTCTTTCATATGAACTGGTGTCAGAAAGGTTTATAGATTTGTAATTTACTTCTATGTAAAAATCTCCAGTCTTCCAGTACTTACCAGCTTCTGTATGTCCTGCAGGAAGTGGTGTATTCTTTCCAGTCTGACATAGTGCTCTCTGCTGCCACCTCTGTCCATATCAGGAACTGTCCAGAGCAGTAACAAATCCCCATAGAAACCCTCGTTTTCTGTGGACAGTTCCTGACATGGACAGAGGTGGCAGCAGAGAGCACTGTGTGAGACTGGAAAAAACACACCACTTCCTGCAGGACATAAAGCAACTGATAAGTACTGGAAGACTGGAGATTTTTAAATAGAAGTAAATTACAAATGTATATAAATTTCTGAAACCAGTTGATTTGAAGGAAAAAGATTTTCCCAACTGCTGTGAAGCCCCGCCCAGGTGACAGTGTCCACCAATGAAATGAAGCGAGTGGGGGGGGCAGTATCACTTTAAATATATCTAAGGCTATATTCCCACAATGTAAAATGAAAGGGCAAATTGCATAATAACGGCCGTCATTTTGACAGTGTAAGAACATAGCTCAATGTATGACTATCGGTGCTTGTAATGAACAGGCTTAGACTATGTGCACACACCGTCTTCTTTCAGCCATTTGACAGCCATCCAGTAACGGAATCTAATAGGTCCTTTTTGGGCGGTAGCCCCGGGCCCTGAGCTCTTGGGGGGCCCATGGACACCCCCAAAAAATTATACTTTTAATGGTGTATTGCATACAGTTCTGCCATGATTTGCTAACAATTGCTGCTTTTTTACTGCAATTTTGCACAAATCAGGGCATCATGACAATAACTATCCTGTACTATATGCACAATGCTAGTGCTGCTATAGTCACAGCGGGGTGCAGGGGGCCCAGGTTTGGTGAACAGCAGGGGCCTATGGTAAAGGTAATCCGCCCCTGCAGCTTTAAGGATAGTCGACATTTCAAGGCCAAATAACGGCTGTCATTCATAATCAAATGGGGGAAAAAAGGAGTGTGAACATAGCCTAAGGCTATGACAAAACGACATTCGTTTTTATTGGATGGCCATCATGGTGCGTGAACATAGCCTTATGTATGCAATCTAAAAGGCATACAATGAGCACTGTCTTGCTAATGAAAAATTGTTAATTGTTGCATAAAAATGCGGATACAGGTGCAGGTACAGGACTCCAATAAACAGGTCCAGCTTTTCAGCTGGTGGAGTTTCCTAAACATTGCATGTTTTTATGCCTAAACACCACAGTACATATCATGGGGGCCCTAATATATATATATATATATATATATATATATATATATATATATACATACATACACATGGTGGTCCAAAAGTTGCCCCTAGCAACCAATCAGATTTCACCTTTCATTTTCAATAGAGCTTGTGAGGAATGAGAGGTGGAATCTGATTGGTTGCTAGGGGCAACTGAGCCAGTTTCACTTTACACCATGTTTGATAAATCTCCCCATTCAGCTTTGAAAGGGTTATCCAGCGCTACAAAAACATGGCCACTTTCCCCCCTCTCTTGTCTCCAGATTGGGTGGGGTTTCAAACTCAGTTCCATTGAAGTAAATGGAGCTTAATTGCAAACCACTCCTGACCTGGAGACAAGAGAGGGGGAAAGTGGCCATGTTTTTGTAGCACTGGATAACCCCTTTAATGTGACACTATGTCATTTCACTTCATCTATCCTTTGAGTCTATTAAAGCCATATGGTAAAAGTTGGTGCATATGGCCATGTGGTTTCTATACTTTTATTATCCATCCATAGGGGCCATAGGTCCATATGCTGGGCAGATTAGTGCTGATGTTTAGATGCAGAGTAATATCATTCATCCGTATCTGACATTTGCACATATGTCCCAGATGTCTTACATGACAATTCATTCAGCCCTCAATTTCCAAATATCTGAAGAATAAAAGATGCTTATAGCTGAATAAGACCTGTACCTCTAGTAACAGAATGATAACCAGTAGTTTTAGTCACGACGTACATTATGTGATTATCTAACAAATCATTATGTCCTTACAGCCTGTACTATAGTCCATCATTTATTCCTGAACGCACAGTTCTGTAGACTATTGGGCTTAAAGGGGTAGTGCCACCACCATTCCCCCACTCTACCCATCCTGGCTGGCCCCCATCCCCACACACTACCCATCCTGGCTGGCCCCATGCTCACAAACTACCCATCCTGGCTGCCCCTGATCCCAACACACTACCCATTATGGCTGGCCCCCATCCTTACACACTACCCATCCTGGCTGCCCCCATGCTCACAAATACCCATCCTGGCTTCCCCCCATCTCCATACACTACCCATTCTGGCTGCCCCCCATCCCCACACAATACCCATCCTGGCTGACCCCCATCCCCACACACTACCTATCCTGGCTGGCCCCCATCCTTACAAACTACCCATCCTGGCTGACCCCCATCCCCACACACTACCTATCCTGTCTGGCCCCCATCCTAACACACTACCCATCCTGGCTGCACACATCCCCACACACTACCCATTCTGGCTGCCCCCATCCCCACACACTACCCATCCTGGCTGCCCCCCATCCCCACACACTACCTATCCTGGCTGGCCCCCATCCTTACAAACTACCCATCCTGGCTGCCCCCCATCCCCACACACTACCCATGCTGGCTGTGCCCCATCCCCACACACTACCCATCCTGGCTGCCCCAACATCCCCACATACTACCCATCCTGGCTGACCCCCATCCCAACACATTACCCATCCTGGCTGCCCCCCCATACCAACACACTACCCATCCTGGCTGCCCCCCATCCCAACACACTACCCATTATGGCTGGCCCCCATCCTTACACACTACCCATCCTGGCTGCCCCCATGCTCACAAACTACCCATCCTGGCTGCCCCCCATCCCCATACACTACCCATCCTGGCTGCCTCCATCCCCACATACTACCCATTCTGGCTGCCCCCATCCCTACACACTACCCATCCTGGCTGGCCCCCATCCCCACATACTACCCATTCTGGCTGCCCCCATCCCCACACACTACCCATCCTGGCTGACCCCCATCCCAACACACTACACATCCTGGCTGCCCCCCCATACCAACACACTACCCATCCTGGCTGCCCCCCATCCCAACACACTACCCATTATGGCTGGCCCCCATCCTTACACACTACCCATCCTGGCTGCCCCCATGCTCACAAACTACCCATCCTGGCTGCCCCCCATACACTACCCATCCTGGCTGCCCCCCATCCCCATAAACTACCCATTCTGGCTGCCCCCCATGCCCACACACTACCCATCCTGGCTGCCCCCCATCCCCACACACTACCCACCTGCCCCCCATCCCCACAGACAGTATCCAACCTAACCCCCCAATGGTCCTCCAGGTCTTAAGGATACCCGATGCCACGAGCGCCAGGTGACGTCACTGGCACTTGCGTTCCGAGGCAGGGCAGGAGCGTGGCGGCACTGCTGCCATGGCTCACATATCCAATAGATGAGTGTGGTATGTGGCACGGGCTGCGGCTGCATGGATCTCAGCGTTGGTGGGCCGCGGGTGGCAGGACATCTGATCAGGCACCTGGTACTTGGGTGGATGGACAAAACATATCACCTATGCGGCGAGGCCCGGGGCAGTGAAGGGACCCACTAGGCGGAGGGTCAGAGTCCAAACCTGGAGGGCCCTTCTGCTGGTCTGGGCCCCTGTGCAGCTGAACTGGCTGCACATGTGATATGTCCACTACTGCTATTAAAGTTATATAAAGCTGGGTTCACACTGAGTTTTTGCAATCAGGTTTTCTCACCCATTTTATGCAAAAAACGGATGAAAAAAGGAATACATTTGCGTGCATCAGTTTTTCCTTTGACTTCCATTATAAAAAAAAATTGATCAAAATGCACCTGTTTTTTTTTTTTTTTACCTACACAAAATCGTGGTTGAATCATGATGCATTTTGATCTTTTTTTTATCCTTTTTTTTATCCTTTTTTTTAATAATGGAAGTCAATGGAAAAAAATGGATCGCTATGCTTGTACACAATAAAACAAATGCATTCTATTTTGTTTATAAATCAACTTTCAATGAGGGGTAGCAGTAAGGGGCCACACAGGGGGCCTGCAATAAAGACCCCACTGCTGTTCTTTATATACAACCAAGACCAGGCCCACTCTGTATACAGACCCCAGGGCAGAACCCAAATATATACAGACCTCTGTACACCCAGCAGCTGATGAAGACCAGAGGTTTGTTTTCACCCATGTAATAAGCCAGTATTCGCCCACCTCAGTATATAACGCTTGGGGGCATTCATACGTTCTTTAATTTTGGTCCATGTACATTTCTAATGGACTATGGAACTCCCAATACAGTTAAAATTTTTGTGCTACTGTACTGACACAGCAGTCCGTGCATGTATGATATGCTGGGAGCTTCAAAACTGTATATCTTTGCACTACTGTACTGAAACAGTGTCAGTACAATAGTACAAAGATTTTAACAGCTTTGGAGCTCCCATCATCATCATCATACGTGCATGGACGGAATGTGTGATAGCCCCTTAGTAAATGTTTAAACTAACTGGAATATCTCATAGTGACCCGAGTTAGAGGTCTAGAGATTCCTTCAGGCACATAGATACTCACCAGTGGCGTAGCTACCATAGAGGCAGGGTAGGCAGCTGCTATGGGGCTCGTGCAGGAGGGGGGTCCGGGGGGAGAAGGTAAGAGCATATGTCCTTCTGCTTAACCCCTTATGTACTGCAGTGTGTAAGTGACCCAATGTTTACTTTCATGCAACACAAAAAAAGGGTTACCAAGCAAAAGACAGAGATCTCTTCTTCACTGCACTGATAACTTCGGACCTCTGTTCTCCAGCTGCGCAATCAAGTAGGAAAATGTGCAGAGCTCCATGCAGAGGTCAGGGGTTATCAGCAATAAAGCAAAGATCTCTTTGTCTTCTGAACATTGGGTCACTTACACACTACAGTACATAAGGGGATAAGCAGAAGGTAGTCTGCTCCTGCACCTATGTATTTAACCATAAGGGCTCCTAATGGGCCCTTATAGGTAAAAACAGTGGACTGTCATAGCAAGCAGCCATTGGCTCTCTGCTCTGCAGTAACTCTTGTGGCTGATATATATATTTAGAGAGAGAGAGAGAGAGCAGGGCCCCTTAAATTTTTTTGCTGTGGGGCCCCGTGAATCCTAGCTACGCCCCTGATACTCACCACTCCTGGTACAGACTCATCTCCACCCCTGGCATAATAAATTATTGTAATGAACTCAATACACTTTTCTTAAAGGGAATGTATCGCCTATTTTTTTCTTTTACTTATTAGAGTTAGATACTGAAACATGTTCTTTTTTTCTGGAATCTGACCATAAAATTTTATACATTGTTATAGGGGCTGCCATCTTGCCCGAGCTGTTTTTACTGCATTTAGTGATATGCTTTACAGCCAGACTCATGGACATAGACAACAACAGACAGGACCTGTCCACATTTAATTAAAGGGGTACTCTGGTCATTTACATTTTTGATACAGTGCTGGAGCTGCATAGAAAAGAAACATCCTATTGTTACCCAACCACGCTGCCCTCCTGTGGTGTCTTTGGGTCCCCACTGAACGCACCAGCTATGTTGATGTAGAAAATAGTGGTTGGAGCATTCAGCAGGGGACCTGAAGATGCCGCAGTAGGACCCCGCGGGAGTGTGGGTGGGTAAGAATAGAATGTTTATTATTTTTTATGCAGCCCCAGTGTTATATAAAAAGAAAATAAATGGTCAAAACCCCTTTAATGTGAAACATTACCAAGCAAATTCTACCTTTGGACCTTTGGAGACGTCATTCCACAGGGAGCTGCTTGTATCACAGGTGTCACATGTTGCTGTAAAGCTATACAGATCACTTTCTGGCAGCCTCCTCTTATCACCATAGACAGAAAGGCTCAGCTTGGTTTTAGACCTAGTGGCGAAAATGAAAACTACAACATTTTATTTTTGCTTTTTACTCCTTGGGTTCTTGGGTTTTGTTTTTTTGCAGGATGAGCACTAGAGATGAGCGAACCGGGATCGGTTTCGAGTCGATCCGAACCCGAACTTTCAGCATTTGATTAGCTGGGGCTGCTGAACTTGGATAAAGCTCTATGGTTGTCTGGAAAACATGGATACAGCCAATGACTATATCCATGTTTTCTACATAGCCTTAGGGCTTTATCCAAGTTCAGCAGCCACCGCTAATCAAATGCCGAAAGTTCGGGTTCGGATCGACTCGAGCATGCTCCAGGTTCGCTCATCTCTTGTGAGTAACTGTCAGTCAACCCCCTTAATGCTGTTATTGCTTTTGACCACAGCATTTAGGGGGTTAAATGATCAACATCAACGAGAACACTTATGTCGTGATCAGCAGCGGTTGTCTGCTAGAGATAGCAGCCGCTGTGTGTGGAGCTGTCCAGCTCCTGAGTCCGCTCCATACCCCCCTTTTCCCCTGCCTGTCACGCTAATGTATGTGTGGCAGTGTGGAAGGGGTTAATCTTCTCCTTCCAGATGCAGCTGCTGATGGAAAATCAGGTAGCTGTGAAAACATCCTGAGCGTTGGCGAGTTCTGTGCACCATCTCTATTCTTCTCAATAGGACTTGTGCACGGATCTCGCCAACGCTTAGGATGAACTTCCGTCCGCAGCTGCATCTGCACAGGGAAGTTTAAAAGCTGTCACTTTGACAGGTACGCTTGCAGAGGCTGGGCTGGATTTTGTTGCCCATAAGCAGAAAATTACTTACCCATTAAATCCGCTGCTATTCCAGATTATCCACATCAGGTCCGGGCCTCAGTGTCTCATATCATACATGTAAGCACTGGTGCCTAGGTCAGTGACTGGCTATAGCGGGCACCTGAATGATATCTGTGACGCCATCAGTCAGTGGCAGATTAAATGTACCCTAGGCCCTGGACACTCCACCCAAAAACAATACACTTTACCTTGGCTATTGTAGACATTCACTATAGTACACTATTTTTCTTTTTTTTTGTTCTTCAAGGCTATGTTCACACTACGTTAAATAACGGCCGTTGTTTTCACCGGCCGGATTTTTTGCGTCCAAAACTACGGCCGTAGAATTACGATCGTACGGGATAGTCGTGAAACAACGGCCACTGTTTTATTTTGATTCCTAGCATGTTTATAAGCGGGATGAAACAGGTCATTTACTTTAAATACCACCCCCAGCCCGAGAAACCACTCAGAAATTTTTTTACATTAAAATCAAGTTTAATTCGGCAGATACGTTCGCGGCTGCATTGAAATCCACGGCCGTTGTTGCAGTATTACCGTCCGGAAATAATTGACATGTTCATTCGGGGATGTATAAACAACGGCCGTTATCTGATACGTAGTGTGCATTCAACGGCCGTAGTTACATTGCATAACGGCCGTTATTTTACGTAGTGTGAACATAGCGCAATACTGTTTAAACAGGGCCCCTCTATGGGAGTATCCCATTCTGTGTACTTCCAGCGTTAGCAGTCCTTAGATGTTCCCAGCCTAATCTACCTACAGTATCCATTACACGATACCGACATTGGTATCCCCAACTTGTTGAGGGGTGATAGGGGTCAAAGCCCAAGGGGCAAAAAGATGAGCAGCTCTACAGCTCTGATGTCTCTTCCCATCTCCTAAGGTTTTACAAGAGACGCTGGGCTCGTATTCTCTCCATTCTCTCTTTCTTTCTTTAACTATTTTTAAAAATCTACTTTGAGGCAATAAAAAGACAATGGGGGAGATTTATCAAACATGGTGTAAAGTGAAACTGGCTCAGTTGCCCCTAGCAACCAATCAGATTCCACCTTTCATCCCTCACAGACTCTTTGGAAAATGAAAGGTGGAATCTGATTGGTTGCTAGGGGCAACTGAGCCAGTTTCACTTTACACCATGTTTGATAAATCTCCTCCAATATGTATAAGGATCTGGTTTTAATTAATAAAATATATGTGATTAAAAAAAAATATTTTTTTTTGTATTTTATTTTACATGAACAAGTTCTTAGGGTCATTTTACACAGAAAGATTATCTGACAGATTATCTGCCAAAAATTTGAAGCCAAAGCCAAGAATGGATTGGAAAAGAGGAAAAATCTCAGGCTTTCCTTTATGACCTGTTCCCTGTTTATAGTCTGTTTCTGGCTTTGGCTTTAAATCTTTGGCAGATAATCTGTCAGATAATCTTTCTGTGTAAATGGACCCTAAGTGCGACTATTAGATCAAAGCGTAATTCCCACTGACAAACAGTTCTGTGATTCAAGTATCTAATTATAAAACCAAAGATACTTTTATCTGTTTAGTGAGTAAAGTTATTAGAACCAACAAAAACCAGCAGAACAGAAAAGCATAATACCAGGTAGCACCAGACATAATACTGGACAGATTCTTAGGGCCCTATTACACAGAGCTATAATCTTCCTAGTCAGGCCGTGTAATAAAGACAACGATCAGCCAGTGCTACTGTCTGCCCCCCGGAACCGTCCTGACTTCTGCCTGGTCCCGCAGCAGCTGTAAGTACTGCAGAGGAAGGTATCGGGGAGCAGACAGAAGCACCAGGGAGCATGGTCATGTAAAGTATGAACTTACTGGGCAAGAGCCACACTGACATTGCTAACTATGTCCATGTAACCCTTGCTGCACGATGGTCGAGCCGTGTAATAGGCTCAGTAAGCGAGCGCCGATCTCGCTGATCAGCACTCTAATACAGCCCTCTGTTTACATTATCCAAAAATGTAAGTGATAGAACAAAAAGTTCCATGATTGTTTTGTCTGCTCTGAGACCCTTCCTCCCCTTATCCCACTGTCCCCTTATACCGCTTCACTCAGAATTGTCACATATACAACAACAGATTCTACTGTAATGTGCAGGAAATAAAGCCATAAAAAACAGTAGAAATGTTCTGACTGAAAATGAGCGAATTTACAGTAGGAACGAATCAAAGTGCGTTTACAAAGGTCATTGCTTTCTGCACGAATAACTAAGGGTCCTATTAGACAAAGCGATTTTCAACAATTAACTGTAAGAAATCGCTAAAAAGATTGTTCACCATTAACCTGAAATCGATCGCCGTATTACACAGAGTGATAGTCGTTACTACGATCGTTTACTCCTCCTGATCCCAGCAAATGAAGGGATAATGTGGAATTACATTAAACAATTAGTGAACGAATGCGGAATTACAGCAAACGATTAGCAAACGATTAACAATGATTTTGGTGTCAGCACCAAACCAACAATGAACGATTTCTCGTTGGATGTTTGTTGCCTGCATTTACACAAAGCAATTATTATGTGTTTTGAGCGGTTTTGGTGCTTTTTGTGCAGGCTCACCCCCTCTGGATGCAGAAAATGAGCTAAACAGCGTTCACTCTGACACTGCCCCTTACTCCTGGCCCCCACCGTCTTCTCTTCAATGGGCTGGGTTAGCTATTATAGCCCTGCCTACTGAGGAGAGGGAGGGCACCTGACCCACTGACTTCAGCTTCAGTGTGCCTGCTTCCAATAACAGTGTGCACCCTTTGGCTGCACACAAACAAGAGCAGGGTAGTGATGTAAACCCAGGAATCATGTAGCTCACATTCCCCTCCATCTCCTGACCCCTTAGCCACCAGCCACTGCAGCAAACTGCTCCCCCCCCCCCCCGCCAGACATCATCCACCACCGCCCGCAGCACTCCCCCAACTAACTCACCCACCCCAGACATCATCCTCCGCCGCCAGCAGCATCCCCTGACTAGCCCTCCACCCGGACATCATCCATTGACTGCCCTCCTGGACATAATCCACTGCCGCCGGCAGCATCGCCTGACTGCCCCCCTCCCTGACATCATCCACCACCGCCTGCAGCATCCCCTGACACCCCCCCCCCTTCTGGACATCAACTCCCTGCTGCCTGCAGCATCCATTGACTGCGCCCCTTCCCAGACATCATCCACCGCCGCTCGCAGCATCCCCTGACTGCCCCCCCCATGGACATCATCCGCCACCGCCCGCAGCATCCCCTGACGCCTCCCCTTCCCAGACATCACACATTGCCACCTGCAGCATCCCCTGACTGCCCCCCACCCCCGCTGGGGCATCATCCACCTCTGCCCGCAGCATCCCCAGACTGCCCCCCCTCCTGGACATCATACACTGCCACCTGCAGCATCCCCTGACTGCCCACCCCTCCAGGACATCATCCACTGTTGCCCACAGCACTTTCCCGACTGACCCCCCCCTGCCTCACCCCTGCTATCTCACTACCTTACCTCTGCTGCTTCACTGACTCATCTCTGCTACTTCACTGACTTACTCCTGCTACCTCACTATCTCACCTCTATCACCTCAACTCTTCTGTATCATATGGGTATCAGCTCTGCTACATCATGGACCTATCAGGGAGAAGCACTGCATGATAGAAGTGTAGTTTCCCAACTGGCACCATCTTGGATATAGACCATCTTTTAGTAAAACTTGTAACTCAGGAACAGCGGCAGCTAGAAAGACAGGAGACAGCTCAAATACTCGGGGGGACTTGGTGAGTAAGACCAGCTAGGTTTGGAAACTTTTCATTTTTAGCTCTTCGGGGGAATACCCCTTTAATTAGACTAGAAAAAACAAAAACTGAGCCAAAAACTTTAAAGAAAGAAAAAGGGGGAACCTAAAACAATAAGTCAGGTCAGATATATCTTGAAAGTTACTTGGCCCTGATGATGCTGCACTTGTACATGAAATTACAGTCAACACGGCTGTGACCCAAACAAAAACCAGGAGATCTCAAGGCTTCCTCATTTTCTTTACAGCATGACCGGATGTATCTGTTGAGCCCAAATGATAAAGCTAATGAGACTCATCCGAGACAGGGAGCATCATGTGGATCTAGAACCACTTCTCATTTGGTGATTCTGGAACATCATTTACAATAGCAGAGCTGTGGTGACCATGTGGCTAGGACCCTGGTTGAAGGATAAAGATGGAGATCTGTGTCAAGAAAAAGGGAACCAAGAGGCTGCAGTTAAAGACAAAGGCTGACCGCTTGGGGCCAGCCACACTTCTGAACAAACTGGTGACTTAAAGGAGAAGTCTGTCGAAAATTTTTATTAAAGTATCACTTTAGGCTTCACTTCCTGAATAAAATGGTGATGTCACGACTTCCAGAGGGCTGTGGCTGCTGGAGAGGATGATGGCAGGGGGACACTGAGGGACACAGGGCACTGGAGGGACACTGAGCATCCCCCTGCCATCATCCTCTCCAGCAGCCACAGCCAGCACAGCTCTGGGAGTCGGGTCGTGACATCACCATGTTATCCAGGAAGTGACATCACCATGTTATCCAGGAAGTGACATCCCCATCTTATCCAGGAAGTGAAGCCTTGATGCAGTAGTAAGTACAGGGAAAAAAACACTTTATGAGCATTTTCTGTAATAAGTGTATATTAGTGATTTGTATAACTTTTGGGGGCAATACAATACTTTAATAAAAAAATTTCACCGGACGTCTCCTTAAAGGGGACTATAAGGTGGAGAACAAGTTGCAGTTCTCATGGTAACAATATAGGTTGTTGATCTGCTTGTCTGTGCTTCAGAGGAGATGGGCTGCTGAATGGTGATCAGTAGGGAAAGAAGGCAAATGGTGCCACAGGTGCCAAAACAGTGGGAGAGCAGCGATTCCCTCAAACTGTCGACAAGACAGCAGGGAAAGCAGCGACGGACCACCCGTGAGCACTGGCATCAGGAGGAGGAGGGATGGCTGAGTCGGGTGAGAAGGTTTGATGAACAGTCTGTCAACCTCCAGGCATCAAGGAAGACAGCAGGAGGTCGGCAAAAGGAAGAGACAAAGCGCAAACCAGCGAGAAAAGTCATTGCATTAGTATTTCATCTGTATCAGAAGTTAGGCTACTTTGTAAATACGTAGAAGATCATCATAATGCCTTGCCATTACCCAAGCGCTACCATCCCTCTAAGGTTACGTTCACACGTACCGGATCCGCAGCGGATCTCTCGCTGCGGATCCCTGCCCAGTAAACTCTATGGGCAGACAAACTCGCAGCAGGATGGACGAGGATGGACTCGCAGCGCGCCCTGTTAACCCCCCTGCCGCTGGAGCCTATACTTCACCTGGTCCCAGCTCTGGCTTGCTTCTGGGGTTCCCGACACACTAATTGGCTGAGCGGGACATGAAGACACCGGGAGCCCCGAAGCAAGCCGGACGAGGTTAAGTATAGGCTCCGGCGGTGGGGGGGTTAACGGGACGGGCTGTGGACAAACTCGCAGCGAGATGTCCATCCTGCTGCAAGCTTGTCTGCCCATAGAGTTTACTGGGCAGGGATCCGCAGAGTGAAATCCGCTGCGGATCCGGTATGTGTGTATGTACCCTAAACAAATAAAAGAAGAGCAAGGGAGGTAGGGTTGGATGGTTCTTCCTGGGAGTAGTTTCCAAGGACAGGATCCAGCTTTTCCCAAGACCTGGGGAGGAGCAGCACAGAGCAGCAGTCAGTTAGAAGGCAGCAGGCTCCTGAGCGGATTGCAGGGATAACAAATCAATTCACTTTACTACTGTAAATTCGCTTATCTGTAGTATTAAAGGGGTACTCCGGCAAAAAACTTTTTCTTTCAAATCATATCATATCAATATGAATTTGTAATTTGCTTCTATTTAAAAAAAATCTCCAGTCTTCCAGTACTTCCAGCTGCTGTGTGTCCTGCAGTAAGTGGTGTTTTCTCTCCAGTCTGACACAGTGCTCTCTGCTGCCACCTCTGTCCATGTCAGGAACTGTCTGGAGCAGGAGAGGTTTTCTGGTTCAATGTTTTTATTAGTTTTTTTAAGAACATATTACAAAAGAGAAAGTCTATAGGCACTGACTTTAGTGCCAACAGTATGGTTAACATGGTTTAGAAACAACAGTAATAACATTAGGTATATTACATAAATATAAAATTGTGGTAACATACATTCAGCATGGTAGAATTGCATTAGGTGTAGCACCTCCTAAGCAAATTAGTGTAAAGTATACTGGTTTGTTAGTAAAGATAATATACAAGGTAAAGAGAGAAAACAGTTCCTGACAGGGACAGAGGTGGCAGCAGAGAGCAGTTTGTCAGACTGGAAAGAATACACCACTTCCTGCAGGACATACAGCAGCTGATAAGCACTGGAAGAATTTTTTTTTAATAGAAGCAAATTACAAATATATAACTAGGTGATTTGGAAGGGAGTACCCCTTTAAGGTTATATTGCTATGCTGGTACTTTGCAATACATTGGAGGGTGTTGGGTTGCAGTTTGGACACTTAGGGGGAGATTTATCAAACATGGTGTAAAGTGAAACTGGCCCAGTTGTCCCTAGCAACCAATCAGATTCCACCTTTCATTTTCCAAAGAGTCTGTGAGGAATGAAAGGTGGAATCTGATTGGTTGCTAGGGGCGACTGAGCCAGTTTCACTTTACACCATGTTTGATAAATCTCCCCCATTATCTTCACACTAGCCGCTGTGTATTATAGGAACTAAGTTGTTGGTAACCTGGGAGCCATAAATATCATATAAATTTACCGTACAGCCTTTATAACACTACTGTAGTGAAAAGTCTTGGCACTGGCTGTAATGTATTGTTATAAATATCTAAAGCGCCCCGGCCGTGAGAATGATGCCCTACAGTGCTATCTACAATATGGTGATAAAAGTTCATTCTAAAAGTCACTCATCACAATTCAGTCGAGCAGAACAGGGAGCGAGGTAGTCAGGAACGCCATGCATCATATCACCGTTATGAGGAAATCTGACTAAAGCGAGGGCTCCGGCTGTACATCACAGCGGCCTGGCAAACCGAATCACCCAGCCTGGTCCTGTATATATCTGTATATAGCTGATGGGATGAGAACGAGAGAAAAATACTAATGGATCACTGTCTGAACACTGTTTCACTAATGTAGTGGTCCAGGATTTAGGGCCGTATTCCACGGAAAGATTATCGGCCGATATCGGCCGCTACGGACGATAATCGTCCCGTGGAATAGAGTGCAAGGATCAGCCGACATCGTTCATGTCGGCTGATCGTTGCAGTAGCTTGTTTTTCAACATGTTGAAAAACAAGCGACTGATATAGCAGCGATCTGCTGCCGTCGCTCCGTTGAATCGGAGCGTCGGCAGCAGACGCTGCTGTATCCTATGGGCTGCCTGGACGATCAGCGATCACCCGGGCAGCCCCCCGCAGCTCCCTGCCGCCCCTTCCGCACTCACCCGCTCGCTGCTGCCGCGTTGAATAGCGGCAGCAGAGAGCAGGGAAAGAGGAGCAAACGAGCGCTGAGAGCGCTTGTTTGCTCCTCTAGACGACCCGTGAAATAGGGCCATAAGGGCCCTATTCCACCGGACGATTATCGATCAGATTATCGTTAAATAGTTCAAATCTAAACGATAATCGTTCGGTTGAAATGCAGTTAACGATTAACGACCGAACGAGAAATATAAGACCTGGACCTATTTTTATCGTTGCTCATTCGACGTCGTTCTGTCGTTCGCAGTAGATACAAACCCAATAGCGAAGAAATAGCGAAGAAAAAACGATAGCAAATACGATCATAAGTAACAATTATCGTTCCATGGAAATGAGTGAACGTTTTCAGGTCTTTCGCAATAGCGGTCGTTTGAGATCCTTAATCGTTATTTATTTCCTTACCGCCAGCTCTATAGATGGTTTCTTCATCTCACCTGTCAATAACAATTATTGGCAATGCGTATAAAGGTATTATGGCATTGCTTCCCTATTCCTTATAGTCTGTTTCTCAGGTTATACAACTCTATCTAAATCACTATCAAAGTAACAGATATGGGGGACCTCAAGCCTCCAGCTGTTGCAAAACTACAATTCCCATCATACCTGGTCAGCCAAAGGCTGTCCAGGCATGAAAAGAGTTGTAGTTGTGCAACAGATAGAGGGCTAGGTCACCATCCCTGGTTGGTTTAAAAGAAAAAAGATGGGTAAAATAAAATCAAGCATTATCCACATGTTCCTTGATATCTGTCCTGGTCAACAATTTAAAATTAATTAATCGGGCAATGGGAGTCAAAGAAGCGATTGGAAGAGGGGAGAGGAAGAGGGGAGACATGGATTAGTCAGGCAGCAAAGTTGAGGATAAACTGGAGGGGAGCGAGAGTGTTAGATGGAAGACAAGAGAGGAGGATGTTACAGTAGGTCCAAGTGTGGTGAGGTACAGGTATAGGTGTTGTGTCAGCTCAGCCAAAGATGGTATTGTCATGGCGCCAGTGCTTGTCCAGCACACAGGTGTGATGTTAGTACCTGCTTTGTTAATGTGACCTGCCGGGTTGTAGTGGATGGGTCCCCTGGGCTCTTGTCACAGTAGTCCTGAGTGGCAATTGACCCACCCGGACTATCGGTACCGCCACCCACAGTCCAGGGAAAAATATGTATGGGTGCTGGTGCGTATGAATGATAACAGAGTCCCACAGATATACACAATAGTATCATACACTTTAGTAGAATAGACAAAGTTGAGAGTAGAGAAGAAGACTTGGTCGAAGGAGCCCCAACCCAGTGTGCTCTGCCGGAACTGTTGAAGAAAAACTTTGGAGTGAGAAGTTTACTTGTACCCGTGTATAGACTATGTCTGACCACCTTCTGCCCTACAGTGTCGAGCTACCTATCCTAATAGGATGATACAAGCCTAAGTCGTGGTTATCTGGGTGTAGCTAAGCTTCCAAGCCTTCCCAGTTACCAGCACTGCGAGATAGGATACATAGACCTTTCTTGGTAGCTTTTTCCTATCCAGGCTAGTTCATGTGTATCAGGATACTGCCCTGCTTCTTTTAAACTGGTTCACGGCGTGGGTTAGGGTGTTCCTGGACTCTTCTCCCTTTAGTGTTTAGCACTGCATAGTAGGTACAGTAGAAGTAGCAGTAAAAGAACTAATTGTCTCTAGCTGCATTTGTACACTACTGTGTCTCAGACTAGGCTACACCGGTCCCTGGCGAGGGTCCTGGCATAAGTCGGGGCCCTGGCTTTGCTTCAGCAGGGACTGTCTTGTTTGTGTCTGTCCTCTACAAGAATCTGACTAAGACTGAACTGAACTTCTTCCCACCAGTGTCTCCTCCTACAGGGGCCTAAAGAGATCTTCCCTGTGAGTGGTAGGGATAAATGTCTGCAAAAGAAAGAAGATAAGAGATTGGTTAGAAGTAGAGAGCACCTCATTTTGGTCCACAACAACACATGGTACATACAAAACACTAACCCATTACCTTCCTCAGCAATACACATAGACATATAAGAATTACTGTAGTGATAAAACTGTAAAGTACCCTTCATCACCACTTAACCAGCACATCCTGGAAATGCTTTTGAGGTGGCGTACACAGAGGCGTGTTCAGGGGCATATACAGAGGCATGTACGGAGGCATGTTCAGGGGCATATACAGAGGCGTGTTTAGGGGCACATACAGAGGCATGTACAGAAACGTGTACAGAGACGTGTACAGGGGTGTTCAAAGACGCATGTACCATGGTGTGCACAGAGGCATGTATAGGGGCATGTACAGAATAATTTAATGGAGCGTGCACAGAGGTGTGTACAGGGGTGTTCACAGACGCATGTACCATGGTGTGCACAGAGGCATGTACAGGGGCATGCACAGAGGTTTGTACAGGGGAGTGCACAGGGGCCATGAACCCACAAGATCATACAGATGTGGGTCGCAGAAGTGAGACTTACATTTTCAGGCTATGTTCACACTACGTAAAACTAGGGCCATAGTCCTCGCCGCAAAACAGACAACATATCAGACAACGGCTGCTGTTTATATGGCCCCGTGAAAAATGAACATTTCCGTCTGGTAATTCTCCAACAACGGCTGATTTCAATGCGGCCGCGCACAGAATACTTATTTCGGCCGAATTAAACTTGATTTTGAAATTAAAAATTTTCTGTGTGCTTTATTGGGCTGGGCGCAGAATTCCAAATGACCTGTTTCAGCCCGCTTAGAAACAGGCTAGGAAGCAAAATTAAACAACGGCCGTAGTTTCACGACTAGCCCATATGGCCATATTTCTACGGCCGTAGTTTCACGACTAGCCCATATGGCCATATTTCTACGGCCGTAGTTTCAGGTGCACACGTCCGGCTGGGTGAAAACAATGGCCGTTAATTTACGTAGTGTGAAGATAGCCTCAGACATTTATGGGATATCCTGTGAAAACTTCCCACTAGCACCCAGAGTTTCCCACAATGCTGAGAACCTCCCTGTCTGTGATGGCTATGTATAAGCCATTCATGGCACCAGCTACATTTTCACTAAGAGTTGTCACAGACCACCTGGCCATCAATACAGAATGTTTCTTCTGGTGCGGATTTAGCAGATGGAGCCTTTATGTGTACCGATAATTCATCTGAAAGCATTTAGCATCACTATAAAGACGTCCCATCAGGCAGAATATTTATAGCACCTCTTTCTGTATTTTCTGTATTTCTATTCTATAACTCCATCAGAAGGTCTGTATACTATATTGGAGGTACAGTACGGACCTCTATCCCAGCTCTGTACAGCTTAGTGTTTAATAGGCAGTTTTGCTATATATTCGCTTCACCTATGTTTCACGTTTTCTATGGTTAAATCAGCATTATGCATACGGCCGTCCTGTGCTCCATGCTCCCTGGTACTAATATTTGGTCTTTTCTTTGGTCAAAAAAGGGACCAAACACAGGAAGTCCCCGTACACTTACACAAGGAAAGACACCTGGGAGTGATAATTCGCCCGATCGTACGATTAACGATTTCGAAATAACGATTTGTTTTTGATAACGATCAGCGTTTAGACGGAACGATATATTGTATGGCAAAATCGTATTGCGCTCGTTTTGTGATCGCTTAAGCCTATCTCAAACAAAGGTTAAATCGGTGAAAGACTGTTTACACAAAACGATCTGCGAATTTTTTGCGAATGACCAACAACGATTTGAAAACATGTTCAAATATCAAAATGAACAATTTCTCGCTCGTCGCTTGATAGTTCGCTATGTTTACACGGAACGATTATCGCTCAAATGCGATCGTTATCGTGCAAGTTCCAACGACAATCGTTCCGTGTAAATGCAGCATAACTTTTGCTAATTGTATTCTCAGCTCTGCAGCTTACCAGGAGACAATGCTCTTTGTTATGTGACAATTCAGTCAGTATAATGTCACTGTGTGGGTTACAGAGGTTTTGGTGCTGTGTGACAGGAGAGCTGACCATACAATGTGAGCACCCCCAGTCTCTGCTACTGCATGTGGATGTGCAGCAGTTGTACACATGTGCAGTAAAGGGAGACACCTAGTGGCCATATGTATAACACTGATTTAAACAGAAAAAAAAAAGTTTATTGTAAAACTGCTTGTAATCACATATTCTGCTGATTTCTTAAAAATTAAAATAGAATTTTAACAGTGCCTGTTGACATGCTCCTTTAAAGGGAACCTGTCAGCCCCCGTATCGGGGCAGAGCCCCGTCGACCCCCCGCTAGAGACCCTTATACTTACCCCGGTGCACTAAGTCCCGATCCTGGAGCCCCTCCCGCCGCCAAGATATTACTGTCGGAAGCCCGGCGCTCACGCGTCAGAGATGAGTCTGATGCTCATAGAGAATGACGGCTCTATGGTGACAGGTTAAGGCCTTCAAGGTGACACGGAACAGGCCTCATTTTTGTGGGGTGGGGTTTGGATGGACTTGCTCATTAGAATATCAGAGACTGCAATGTTCAATCCATATATATTTGAGACCATAATATTGAATACATATATATTTGCCAAACAAAGAAATGTCTAAGGTGTCTTTATTATAGATTGTAGATTTCTTCAAAGAGCATCTATCAGCAAGTTAGACAAATCCAACCTGCTGATAGCGCCCTAGTGGGCACGGGGTGCTGAGGATGACGGTATGTCTCTTACCTTCCTCCTCAGCGCCGCTCCTGTGCTGTTAGTCGGCCTGGTAAGTTGTTAGCAGCACTAGGGGCATGGCTACCACCCCTTCAAGCACCAATCCGATCCGACCTGCCCCTATAGCCCCGCCCCTAATGATTATCAATAGATGGATCTAATGCTGGGGGGGGGATTGTAGCCACGCCCCCATTGCTCCCAGTGTCGTAATTATTGAGCGGCCGGGGGAATGGATGGCACTACCGCCACACTCTCTCCCCAGCTGGATCTTTGTATCACAGCAGGATCAGCTGCTGCAATCAATAACATTTGACGTGCCTGATAACATGTCAGACATTATATATGATGACAGGAACCCTTTAGGTAGCTGTGTACAGAATGTCGTGTTTCCACAATAGCTGTCGCACAGGAGACTACTAAGGGCTACATTACACGGCCTGACGCCGGACCAGAATCCCTAGACCAGTCCTCCTTTCCGTAGCGTATTACAGGGCTCAGTAGCCTCAGATCATTGGCGCTTTCGTTCTATCACTCGTGGCTGCACATCCATTATCACGCAGGGACATGTGCATCTGACCAGCAATGATTTTTTTGACAGGTTGAAATCAAGCGATCAGCCGAGGAACCGGCGGTTGCTCATTTATTAGCTGATCGCTAGGCCTGTTACACAGGGAGATTATCAGTCCCCAATCTACTAATATCCAATAAATCTTTCAGTTACTTAGCAATGGCGGATTACAGTATAATATCATCAGTATTGTCAATGGGTTGTGTTTAATATTGCAATAAAGCCTCATTTAACCATTCTGCTGTTTCTTCTTTATCCCTCTTAGAAATATAACATTACATTGACAACCGGCCAGGTTGCGGTTATGGTGCGTTTACACAGAGAGATTTATCTGACAGATTTTATAAGCCAAAGCCAGGAATAGATTTGAAAAGGGGACAAATCTCAGGCTTTCCTTTATGACCTGCACCCTGTTTATAGTCTGTCCCTGGCTTTGGCTTCAAAGATCTATCAGATAAATCTCTCTGTGTAAACGCCCCATTAGAGATGAGCGAATTTACATTGCTTTGTTAGCTCGGCAATCGGCTTATCACCCTTTGCTGCTTCGGGTGCCTGGAAAAGCTGGATCCAGTCATTGGACACTGGGCAGCTGATGAGGTGACCGCTGAACTAACGGAGCACTTTGCTTTGTTTGTACTGTAAATTCGTTCATCTCTAGTTGTGGCCCCTGCACAGTTTAACAATGGACAGCGTACAAAGAATGGTAATGTTTTTAACCCCTTCACGTCATCAATACGCAGATATACGTTCCTGCTTGTTCCTGACTTCAGGAACTTTTGATGTGTGCAGAACCTCTGCAGCGATCATGGCATTTAAGGTACTCAGTGACAGGACAAGCTCCTGTCACTGACTGATTAGACCCCCGCAGCCATGCTGTGGAGGTCCCAATCACTTGTTCAAACGGGCAGGGGTAAGCCTCTTACCTCTGTCATGTCGGATCGGCCATCTATGGATAGAGTCTGCTCTCAGCCAGGCTCTTTGCATAGATCGCCAATAACACTAATCTATGCTATGCTATGGCATAGCATAGATCAGTATATCCAATCTAATGATTGCATGTTTTAAAGTGTTTAAAAAAAAAATTAATAAAAGTTTTTAAAAGTATAAAAAAAAAACCTATAAACCCCCTCCCAATAAATGTTTAAAATACTCCCTTGCCCATAATAAAAATAAAAAAATTAAATAAATAAATAAATAAACATATTACATATCACATGTGAAATTGTCCGATCTATTAAAATAAACATTATTGTTCCCGCACGGTGAACGGCATAAACGGGGGGGGGGGGGGGGAAATCACCAGCATTGCAGATTTTTTAAAAGTTATATATCAGAAAAAAAATTAATAAAAAGCGATTAAAACTTTTGTGTTACATCAATATGGTATTAATAAAAACTATAGATCATGGCCCAAAATATCTGTGCATCAATAGGCTCAGTCTTGAAGGGGTTAATATCCAGAAATAAGAATCCAACAGAGAAGCGGCAACTCACTGTTCAAGTGCAACTTTATTTCAAGCAAACACCGTACAGCGGTTAACAGGCAAGGCGATCACATAGCAAGTGTGTCCTACTGAGGCTACGGCTGTTTCACGCTTCCGCGATTCAACCGGCCTCGTAATAACATACGGAAGTGTGAAACGGCCGAAGCCTCAGTGGGGCACACTTGCTATGTGATAGTCTTGCCTTGCTATGTGATAAAGTTGCATTTGGATGGTGAGGTGCCGCTTCTCCATTCTGGATCGTGAATAGTCTTTCTGGCGTTGCACCACATGTAGTGCTAAAAGTTGAAAACCTCGCACATGTGAAGACGGCTTGCCTGCAGCCCCTGCGGCTTCATGTGGAGAGACAGTGCCAAACTTCTCCTATGCTCTTTAGGAACCAGTTATTATTATATTCATACATTTCTAGGAGGGATTATAAAGCAATGACCCAACAAGAAGGGATGCCCCAGAACTGGTATCTTATGGGTAATGTAAGCATCTCCTAAAACAGATATGTTAGGAATAGTAAAGGGCATTTTACACGGACTGATTATCCTCAAGGAGTGTTGTTGCTAGAAACGCTCCTTTGGGTGATAACCGGTCCATGTAAAAGTGACAGCGATCAGCGCAGGAGCAGGAAAACACCTGATCCTCGGGTGATTGTATCTTTAGAGTAGGCTTCAAAATTTATTGTTGTAGACACACACATTCCTATGTAAACAGTGGATATGTAGCCAATAACCATAAAGGGAAACTGACAGCACAGATATACATATATTCATGCTATTAGTTTCCAGATCACACAGCAGTGCATACTTACCTAGTAGTGTCGTGCTGTAGAATCCTGTTCTCCCGTCCAGCCGCTGTATCTTCCGGCAGCCGCCTCCTTCAAAATGACAGCCCAATTAGGAGAGAACAAAGCGGATAGAGAAGGAGACACAGCGAATAGACGGGAGAGTGGGATCACAGCAGCAACCTAGGTAAGTATGTACTGCTGTGTGACCTGGAAACTGACAGCACGCATATATGTATATCTGTGCTGCCAATTTCCATGACTGCATGAACAATACAAGGGTCGTAAAGCCCGGACCCTCGATTTATTGTGCTGTGTACACTAGTGGCGTTCTCGATGATAGGCTCCCCATTGCGTCCTTGTGCTGCCCCATGTTCCTAACAGGTCCTCTCAGTTAGAAGTCATTGAAATCCACCAATTGAATCATGTATGTCTAGTAACAGCTAAATATTTCCTTTTTTTTTTGAGCTGCCCTATTAGTTGTATCATCATATAGCCCTTCCTTTTATATTTTAGTAGCTCAGTCTTCTTTGCATTTCGCTATGCTGAGACAATCTCATTTTCTTCGCGTAGGGTATGATTATTTTCTATGGCTTTTTCGTGAGGCTTTCTGCTCTGGTCTCACGTCTTCTGACTGTGATAGTCCTTCCCCCTCATTGCTGGGTATTAAGTGCTGATGCTGACACTGCAGGGGTTATAAATTACATCCGCTCTCTGCTCCAGTCTCGGGAAGGAGGTGGCTTCCCATGCAGATCCCGCTTTCTTCTTCCTACAAGACAATACAGTTGTAAGGGCTTCGACACCGGCTCGGAAACAGACCAGCCAGGCAGATTATACGGTCTGGACTGCGGTAGGCTTCGGAGGTGTTGCCCTTTACAGGAAATATACAAAGGATTAGCGGAGCCTTTGTTTTGCGTTCATGTACTGGTGTGTTATTTCATGATCTTTCACATATATAGTTGAGAAATTGTTAGCGAGAAAACGAAAATGCTTAAAATCATAGATTACTGCAATTTCCTGCCCACATTTTCTAAACCCACTGATCTACTTTGCCGGCCTCCTCCAAATTATTACCTGTTCACTAAACGAATTCATCCTCCTCTTCATCTGTAATTCCCGGTCTTTATAATACAATCCCCTGTTCTTCTCTTTGTCTGGCTCCACTATTAAGTATACACTTTGCATTTTTTATGTGATGGGACGAGCAAAGTTGTCAGTGCGGCTATGTGGAGCTGAGCTTTCCGGTAGTAGTTGCTGTATAGTCTAGAGCAGTGATGGGGAACCTTCTGCTCTCCAGCTGTTGCAAAACTACAATTCCCATCATGCCTGGACAGCCAAAGCTTCACTTTGGCTGTCCAGGCATGATGGGAATTGTAGTTTTGCAACAACTGGAGGGCCAAAGGTTCCCCATCCCTGCTCTAGAGGCTGAGGAACCGCTTCAGGTAGACGGTAAATCTTTATTGTGGGCAGGGGCGTAACTAGAAATGGCTGGGCCCCATAGCAAACTTTTTATTGCCCCCCCCCCCCCCCCCCCCGACTGACCACTAAACGGCCAAATGAAGTCATAACTACATAACTGCTAGCTCTGGTCAGGAGTGCTTGCAGTTAAAGGGACATTTGCAAAACCCAGGAGACCAGCAGGGCCACCCGGTGCTGCAAATGATGACGGCTCAGGGGGCCCAGTGTATTGCAGGAGCAGGCCATGGGGCCCCCTGATGCGGCGGGCCCCATAGCAGCCGCTATGGCTGCTATAGTGGTAGTAACGCCCCTGATTGTGGGGGAATATGGGCTATATGGCATTATAGGCTCATCCAGGGTAAGAAAAACATGTCCGCTTTCATCCAGAAACGGCACCACTCTTGTTTGCAGTTTGGGTGAGGAGTTTAAAGGGAATCTGTCAGCTGCAGTTCATGTTCCAAATTGCTGACACTGTAAGATGCTGTTGGGTCAAGGAGACACAAGGTACCTTTCCTATATCTGTCTGTGCTTCCAGAATGTAGAGAATTTATTTTATTCTCTAGTTCCAAGCTCCTGAATAGCTATAAGCTGGAATTCCTCCTCCCTGCTTGATTGACACCCGGAAGCTGAGTCCCAAGCACGGTCAGGTATGGGAGGGGGAGTGAGGGGGTGTTGCAGTTTGCTGCACTTAAGGAGCTTGGTTTGGCCTCTTATTATATAATAAAAGCATTTTTTTTATGTTCTGGAATCACAGACAGATATATGAGCGGTACCATGTGTCTCCCTGATCTAACAGCATCTAACAGTGTCAGCAGTTTGAAACATAAAGTGAAATTGACACATCCCAATTAAAGGAAAAGTCCGGCAGGGACAGTTTTTCTTTCAAACTTGTCAGGTAAGTGGTGGGTGAAAAAAATAATGTGCACTTACCTCCTCGGCTCCACCTCTGGTGCCTGCAGTCCGCCACTCCGGTCCATGGCTGTTTCCACATCCCAGGTCCTGTTTCTACACCAGGAAACGGCTAGGAACCAGGGACCAAGAAGGCAGGCACCAGCGATGGATTCAAGGAGGTAAGTTCACCCACCCCCTCTATGGCATGTTGGTTTTTTTATTTTTTTTCTTCAAACTCCTTTAATTTTCCTTCTCCTTTAACTGGAAAACAACACCCCAACTGGGGACAAGGGAGGTATTGTTTTTGAAAGAAAGCGGTCATGTTTTTCTAATCCTTGATAATCCCTTTAACCGCTGCATAAAGTTAATGTTCTCCCCTAATTAATCTAAGTAGGTTCAGAACGCTGTGCTGACTTATTTCTTAATACATCTCTATAGTGGTAGGCAGGGCCGTATTTACCACTAGGCACCCGTGGTCCGGTGCCTAGGGCAGCACCTTGCAGGGGGGCAGCACCAGAGAGCAGGGGGACAGAAAAAACTAATTTTTTTGTTTTTATTTTTTTAGTTTCCCTCCTCCCGTTCAGACTTGCCAGTAAATCTGTTGTCTTTTCCAGGGGGGTGGGGGGTATGGTGGTATTGGTCAGGTCTGGTATCGCCAATAGGTGCGTGAAGATGGGGCGTCCTCAGGTTTAGTGCCTAGGGCAGCAGCAGCTGCTAATACAGCCCTGGTGGTAGGAAAAATGTTTTTCTGATACACAGCTCCAAATCCCCTACATAAATGTAGATGTAAAGCATAGTGCTCTAGCTATCAACAGCAATGCCAACTAAGGTGTACTTCATACTGTTATATATGCAAAGGCTCCATAAACCTATATGCAATAAGCTCCCATACACTATCTAGTGATAAATGGATGTGTCCTAAAGCCTCATGTAGTATACCTGCCACATCAGGTAACTTTCAAGGATAAGCTGTTATGGGTACATCATGAGTTATTTCTGACCATTATATAACTTCTATATTGCATTTGGCATCAGCTTTCCCCTCTGAAGGGCCACAAGTCGAAGTTTTAATTGTCCCTAAAGTGGGTGGAGATTAGTAACATGACACAGACTGACAGAAGGGGATTCCACCCCACCATCTCTCTACGCTTAGTCGACTACGCTTTTGAGTCCTGCACAAAAGCAGTGTACGCCCGGCAAATGAGCAGAACGTAGTCACATAATGACTCCGTCCTGCTCATTTAAGTCAATGTGGCCGTCATGTGGCCGTCGACCGCACGCCGGACTGCACGTCAGCATCCTTTTTACACTGATTCCTGACGTGTGGCCCGACGTGCGGCTAAAAACAAGATGTGAACATACCCTTACATACCCCTAGAAGCAGAGGCAGCATGGAAGACATTGCAGAGTAGTACTGAGCAGTGTAAGCTGTGAATCAAACACTAGGATTTAGTCCCAAAGCTAAGAACACTTGAAGATGAACCATGGTAATACCAGGTGCAGTATAACCCAAAACAGCACCCCTATGCAGGTATAATAGCATCTACCCTGTACAGTGTAATATGATGTAGGTACAAGGCTAAGAAAAGAAAATCAACCAATTAAAGTGCATACAAAACTCGACAATAATCTCAGATGTGAGTATAAATGTGAAAAATAAATATCTATAATGGTGCCAGTAGTGCAATAAATAACTCAAATATGCAACTCAAAAAATGAAGAGCTATGGCGAAGAGTTAGCAGCATATCACCACTAGAGATGATGGAACAGCGCTAATGTTCAGGTTCGTACGAACTCAAACCATCGGTATTTGACTCCCGCAGTCTTCCCGTTCCGTGGGGAAGGTGGAGACAGCCCGAGTCCCGCCTGGAAAACAGGAATACAGCTTAGGTCATAGACTGTTTTCCTGTTTTCCAGGTGGAACGCGGGCTGTCTCCACCTTCCCCACAGAACGGGAAGACTGCGGGATTCAAATACCGATGGTTCGAGTTCGTACGAACCTGAACATTAGCGCTGTTCGATCATCTCTAATCACCATTATGAAGACATGACAGGGAAACGACGGGGTGCCGTCCACGCTATATCTGGATAGAGGTGTTGGGTTATACCACGCCTGGGATGACCATGGTTAATTTTTAAGTGTTTTTAGCTTTGGGACTATTAATTTAGGAATGTTTTTGTACCTGCTTTATTAAAGTACTTTTATTTCACTGATATTTTGGTGTGCCAGTCTGCCTATTTAGTATATTTGTTCTCTTTGGTGATCTTTATAGTTGTGGTTCTCCATAATGCTGCACATTACTAAAATAGCTTTTTAAAAGTTCTCCATGTCATCTTTTCATTAAAAAAAAAAATCCTTTTTTTAAATTGGTGAATAGTGTCAATGAGGCGGGTTTGTCAGCCAGTGAGTCCCCTCTCCCCGCCACAGTCCATGTCCCCTAGTGATGTCACCAGAGGAGGCTGCTCCAACAGCAGCGCTGCTGTTATGTTACATATCAGCCCGCGCTCACGCCTCCCTGCAGATGGGAGCGAGATTGGCGCTCGTTTGCAGTACCTTTACATGGCACAATTAATCAAGTGGTCGGGCTGCACAAACTTTTCTTAAAGGGGTAGTGCACCAAAAAAAAATTTCTTTCAAATCAACTGCTGCCATGAAGTGCCAGAGATTTGTAATTTACTTCTATTAAAAAATCTCAAGCCTTCCAGTACTTATCAGCTGCTGTATGCCCAGCAGGAAGTGGTATTATTTCCATTCTGGAGAGCAGGAGAGGTTTTCTATGGGGATTTGCTCCTTCTCTGGACAGTTCCTGACATGGACAGAGGAGGCAACAGAGAGCTATGTGTCAGACAGGAAAGAAAACACCACTTCCTGCTGGACACACAGCAGCTGATAAGTACTGGAAGGCTTGAGATTTTTTAATAGAAGTAAATTACAAATCTCTGGCACTTCATGGCAGCAGTTGATTTGAAAGAAAAAAAATTTGGGTGCACTACCCCTTTAAATCGTTCGTGCAGCCTTGGAAGCTGACAAAACAGATATGCATATATCTGTGCTGTCAGTTTCCAGATCACAGATGCAGTGTACACCTACTATCAGTGCTGCTGTGTGATCTGGCACTATGAGCTTCTGGCCGTCGCTGTAACTTGAGGCTGGGGCTTGAAGACGCAGCGGATGCCTGGGCGGGGGCCTGAAGACACAGCGGCTGTTGGGGCAAAGGGGCTGAAGACACAGCGGCTGGCGGGGCGGGGGCCTGAAGACACAGCGGCTGTTGGGGCAAAGGGGCTGAAGACACAGCGGCTGGCGGGGCGGGGGCCTGAAGACACAGCGGCTGGCGGGGCAGGGGCCTGAAGACACAGCGGCTGGCAGGGCGGGGGCCATAAGACACAGCGGCTGTCGGGGCAGGGGCATGAAGACACAGCGGCTGGCGGGGCGGGGGCCTGAAGACACATCGGCTATCGGGGCGGGGGCCATAAGACACAGCGGCTGTCGGGGCAGGGGCCTGAAGACACAGCGGCTGGCGGGCTGGGGGCCTGAAGACACAGTGGCTGTGGTTTAAAGAGGATGATGTGTGGCCAATAACCATAGATTTACGCTGCCGTTGGAGCAGCCCCTCCGGCAATGTCACTAGGGGACGTGGATTGCGGCACCAGACCGAGGCGGGGAGAGGGGACTTAACGGCCAAAAAGTCCATCCTCGGTGACACTGTCCACCAATGAAATATATCAGTAAAAAACACAAAAAGACAACATGGACAACTTTTATAAAGGTATTTTTGTAATGTTCAGCATACAATCTTGTCGATGGTGCGGAGAACCGAAACTATAGAGAAGGGGTTGTCAGTATCACTTTAAGTACATTTAGAACAGCTGCTAAAATCATTAAAACTCTCTCATAGCCATATTCAGATCTCACAGGCTCCTTCTCTATCCTTTTGAGGCCAGCTCGGTATCTGGCCAAACTGAACATGTCTAATACTTGGTGGTCCGTCACCATGGTGACAAGTGAGAGGCTCTCTGGAAAGAAAGGGCCGTGGAAGAAAAGGCTCAGCCTGTGGGGGCGATGCACAGGGAGGAGGAGATGGAGAATAGAAGAAAAAAAAACACTAGGGATGGAGGGAGATAGAAAAACAGAAGCGGCATAAAAGGAAAGAGGTGTGTGAAAGGGAGAGAGGCAGGTGGGGAAATAAAAAGTCATGATTGTGAAGAGAAGAGGGGGCCATAGAGGATGATGAGAACATTCAATGTGCTCAATCTGATTCCTGCAGTTTGAATTCTAACAATAATCCCTTGTCTCCACAGATCCTATCAAGTGTTGGAGGAGCTAGATGATGTGTTTGCTCTCAAGAGGAAGAGCCCGGCATCTTGGTGTGATGATGATAAAAGGGTGGTCGTAGCCGAAGCTCAAGTATCCCCGATGCATCTGCTGCCTCATTTTCTCTAAACACTTCTAATTTGTAAACTTGATCTATGTGGAAAATGAATTTTGATTATCCCTCTCCTGGCTGCAGGATGAGACTTCTTGTGGTCAAATTAACCCTCTTTTGGGCATCTTCAGCTCTAGCAGGCATCCCGGCTGTGCCTTGGAAGGTGCAATGTCCATCCGAGTGTGTCTGTCAGATATGTCCTTGGTACACTCCAAGGTCAGCCTACAGAGAGGCCAATACTGTGGACTGCAATGACCTTTTTGTCCCAGCTGTCCCAAATGCTTTACCAGCTGGAACTCATACACTCCTCCTCCAGAGCAACAACATTGCACGTCTAGAGCAAGAAGAATTAGGTTACCTGGAGAACCTGACAGAACTAGACTTGTCTCAGAACAGTTTCTCCCATATTAGAGACTTTAATGCCAGACACCTACCGAACCTTGTAAGCCTCCACCTCGAAGAGAATCAGTTAGAAAACTTGCCAGACCATAGCTTTTCTGGACTTGAGAGCCTCGAAGAATTGTACCTAAACCACAATCAGCTGAGTGACATATCTCCCCAAGCGTTCTCTGGTCTACGGCGTTTACTTCGTCTTCATCTCAACTCAAACTTACTGACAAGACTCAACAACCAGTGGTTTAAAGAGATGCCATCCCTTGAGGTTTTGATGGTTGGTGGCAATAAGGTCAGTTCAGTGCTAGACATGAACTTTAAAGCTCTTTCCAATTTACGGAGTCTTGTTCTGGCAGGCATGGGGCTGAAGGACATATCAGACTTTGCATTAGAAGGATTACTTAACTTGGAAAGTCTTTCTTTGTATGATAATAAACTAATCAGAGTACCTAAAGGTGCTCTGCAAAGGGTGCCAAGCCTGAAGTTTTTGGATTTGAACAAAAATCCACTTAGTAGAATCCAGCAAAAAGACTTTGAAAATATGGCCGAGTTGAAGGAACTTGGATTAAACAGCATGGAAGAGCTGGTATCTATTGATGAATTGGCATTAGTCAACCTGCCCGAACTGACCAAGTTAGAAGTCACCAACAATCCCAAACTTTCTTTTATCCATCCCAGGGCCTTCCAGAAACTTCCACGCATGGAAACACTTATGCTGAATAACAATGCTCTAAGCTCTTTACATAGAGAAACTGTAGAGTCACTGCCAAACTTGCAGGAAATTGCTATGCATGGAAATCCTCTGAGATGCGACTGTGTTATCCGTTGGGTCAATGCCACAGCCTCACATGTGCGCTTTATGGAACCTCAATCCACACTATGTGCTGAGCCACCAGAATTAAGACGCACACAGTTAAGACTGGTCCCTTTTCGTGAGATGAGTGACCGGTGTCTTCCCCTTATTCCAATACCAAGCTTCTCACCTCGTGTTCGGGCATCTACTGGACAAAGCATAACCTTGCACTGCCGAGCCCTTGCTGAGCCAGAGCCACAAATATACTGGGTCACCCCATCTGGAGAGAAGCTAGGAGTGTCAGCAAACTGGGGTGGTTACAAAGTACAACAGGAAGGGACACTAGAAATACAGGTGGTGTCATCAGCCCATGCTGGGGTATATACCTGTGTCGCACAAAATCTGGTAGGAGCAGATTACAAAAGTGTTCACCTAATGGTCAATCAACTATACCCAGCTAGAGATGATCCGGTCCAACTTCACGTAGGAGAAGTGGGTGAGCGTCATTTATTGCTATCTTGGGTTCCACCTCTTAATGCACTTGGATGCAGCCTTCGTTGGAGTTGCCTAACACCTGGTGCCAGTGTTGAACGTGCAAGGCTTCCTGTTGGTCTGAATTCATACAATGTCACAAGACTACTTCCAGGAGAGGAATGCAGAGTATGCCTACGAGTCTCCATTCTTGGGGGGAGAGTGCGAACGGCTTGTGCTAGTGCCAGGACTAGGGAGACTGGCACAGGTTACAAACATAGAGGACAAAAAGCACTAACTGCACTAGCTTTCTGCTCATTGCTGGTTGTGATTGGGTTACTTGCCCGTTATCGCCCAGGTGGCAGGTCAGACCCTTCATCACCATGGTCTCTCTCTGGCAGAGTAATCTACCCTCCAGTTATACACCAATGGAACCAGAACAAAAAAGAAGAGCATTTGTCAGGCATCAGTGTGCCAGCTACTCCTTTGTGCTAATGAACTTTTGCCTAAGTTGTTTCAGAGACTTTCCCAGATAGACTTTGGAGAGTAGTGCCTTGGAAGGGATCCAAAAGTGATAGAATGCCTTAAAGAACACAGGCAGACTGGCAAAGATACAAAGTCAACATGTGGGCACAGAGATTTTTGTAGAAACAAATGCAGACTAATACACGAGAACATTTAACGGAAGTCGGAAAACCCAGATGAAGGTAGAGTCCATGTACACCTGCAAAGAACAAAAAAAAATGAAAACACTGAAAACTAACGCAAACAGTTTACAAGCATGGAAGGACACGCTCAGTAGATACAAAGATCTCACTCTTACAGCTAAAACACACATCGCATTTTTGTAAAGAGAACAGAAGCCTAACGTCATGTTAAATCACAAAGTGATACAAAAGGTGTATAGTTATGTATATGCTACACAATGCTGTGAATCTATTGCTGTGCAGTTTCCTCCCCTTGAACTTCCAGCACATTTCTTGGACTCCTGAAGCATTAGGGTCACAATACACTGGGTTATCATTTTGCTAATTTTCTATGACTGGTTAGTACAATCTCAGTATAGCCCATGCAGAACTACTACTGAAAAGTGATCAAAGAAAACGACATTTAAAAAGCAAGGCAGTGTCCCACCCTTCGTCTCCGGCTCATTCCAAGAAATGCGGAAGGTTTGGGGTCTACTTGACTTTGACCGTCAATGGATCAGAAAGGAATCTTGGACTTTGTAGTAAAAGGCATCAAGACTTCTCTTTAAATCCTTTCCCAACTAATATGTACAATCGTGATTGTTATAATAAAGCTCTAAGCAGCAAAAATAACTGAAATGCTGGGTCTGACATGTCTGTGTGCTAAAAATCTATTGTGTAAAATTCAGTTTTGATGGAAAACTTTAACCAAGTACTTAGGTGCCCACTGATGAACCTTGTTTCCTGGAGACTACACTAAGCTCTGCAGTAGAGATGAGCGGAGGTGGAGTATGCTCGAATCCGATCGTGCAGCATTTGATTATCGGTGGATGAAGAAGTTGGATGCCACCCTAGGGAGACCGGGAAAACATCGATACAACCTATGGCCTATGGCTGTATCCATGGTTTCCCGAACTCTTTAGGGTTGTATCTAACGTCTTCAGCCACCGGTATGCAAATGCCGCACATTTGGATTTCATGCTCATCTCAACTCTGCAGGGTCCAATTTTCAGTTTTGAACCTGCTAAGCCACTATTTTATTATTCATGGAAGGAAGATGACCATTGTGAAATTCACAATAAAATAGTCCAAGGCAGAAGCAACAAAAAATAAGAAAGATCTTTATTCACATCACCCTGACACATATCGTAGCAAAATCTTTTTTACGCTTGTTTGAAAGTGCTTTCTTGGACTTTCTTTTTTGTGAATTTCTGAGGACTTTGGACCTACATTACGTTATTACTTTTGTGCACCTTCATTCTATGTATCAGGATCTCTGAAGTATGGAGTCCAAGACACACTGGCCTCTCTGCCTGTCAGTCATCCCTCTGAGCGCGCTGACAGGCAGAGAGCCGACGGGCTGCCCAGATGACTACCTGCCCGCCTCTGGCTGCCGCGTGTCTGGGGAATCGCTCAGCCCTTGCCAAACCCGAACATATTGTCAGTTCTGCACAACACTAATAAAAAGATTTCATACAAAGAAACCGCTGGTAATCTGAGATCACAGATTTAAAAGAAAAGTCCTGTGTAAAAGTTGTAAATGTCCTGTGTCATATGTAAATCCAACCTATGTAGGAATCACAGCAGTCCTCAGTAGCTAAGTAGTCCCGGCTAGCAGGGAACATACTGTGTAATCACACCTCGCTGGGAGCACGGCACATAGGAGCCAGTAGCGTCACAGAGGGGCCGTCCCTGAGCACCGACGCTCCCAGCGAGGTGCGATTACACGGGATGTTCCCCGCCATTCATGACCACTTCAGTGGCGTAACTAGAAATGGCTGGGCCCCATAGCAAACTTTTGATTGGGCCCCCTCCCGACTGACCACTAAGCTGTGAGGTGTAAAGAGACATTTGCAGATCCCGGGTGGCCTGCTTGGCTAACTCGTGCTGCAAATAACAGCAGCTCAGGGGGCCCAGTCTATTGCAGGAGCAGGCCACAGGGCCCCCGGATGCGGTGGGTTCCATAGCAGCTGCTATGGCTGCTACAGTGGTAGTTACACCTCTGGACCACTGAGGACTGCCCTGATGCCTACATACAGGGGCGTAGCTAATGTCTCTTGGGCCCTGGTGCAAGAGGTCAACTTGGGCCCCCCCCTTACCACATACTGACTAACACAACCGCTGCTACTGAATAAAATCCTCTGTACATAGACCAATATCACCTCATCCAGTCATATAGAGGTGGCCCCAGCTCTACACAGGCTCTATACACCATATACATTACAGTGCAAATATATCAGGTGACTCACAGGGGACGTCTTCTCTGATCGGAGTTCTTCCCTTTTCATCTTCTCCATCCGTCCTGGGCCATTATGAGAACTTTTTGGAGCCACGAATCCACAGAATCTGCCAGACAAACATATTAGGCTCCTCACACTGACACCATCCTCATCTCTCTACAAACTGCTCATCTGTATTGGCCCCTTTACACCCTCATTTAGTGGGTAGCCTGACTCTATGTGACTCCCTTATAGTACATATCCCCCTATTGTATACACCCCCTGTGTAGTCCACCTTATAGATGGCCCCCCAATGTTTCCCCCTTATAGATGGCCCCCTGTGTTGTCCCTATTATAGATGCCCCCCATGTTATCCCCCATATAGATTGCCCCCATGTTATCAACCATATAGATGCCCCCCATTTTATCCCCCTTACAGATGCCCCCCATGTTGCCCCTCCATCATCATACTACTACCCCTTTCATCCTCCTGCCCCTCCATCATCATACTACTACCCCTTTCATCCTCCTGCCCCTCCATCATCATACTACAACCACCTCCACCATAATACTACTACCCCTTCATCCTCCTGCCCTTTCATCATCATACCACTTCACCCCTCATCATCCTCTTGTTCCATCATCATCATACCACTACATCCTCATCATCCTCTTGTTCCTTCATCATCATACCACTACACCCCTCATCATCCTCTTGTTTCATCATCATCATACCACTACACCCCCCATCATCCTCTTGTTCCATCATCATCATACCACTACATCCTCATCATCTTCTTGTTCCATCATCATACCACTACACCCCTCATCATCCTCTTGTTCCTTCATAATCCTCTTGTTCCATCATCATACCACTACACCCCCCATCATCCTCTTGTTCCATCATCATCATACCACTACATCCTCATCACCCTCTTGTTCCTTCATCATACCACTACACCCCCCATCATCCTCTTGTTCCATCATCATCATACCACTACATCCTCATCATCCTCTTGTTCCTTCATCATCATACCACTACACCCCTCATCATCCTCTTGTTCCATCATCATGCCACTACATTCCCATTATCCTCTTGTTCCATCATCATCATCATACCACTACATCCTCATCATCTTCTTGTTCCATCATCATACCACTACACCCCTCATCATCCTCTTGTTCCATCATCATCATACCACTACACCCCCATCATCCTCTTGTTCCATCATCATCATCATACCACTACATCCTCATCATCTTCTTGTTCCATCATACCACTACACCCCTCATCATCCTCTTGTTCCATCATCATCATACCACTACACCCCCATCATCCTCTTGTTCCATCATCATCATCATACCACTACATCCTCATCATCTTCTTGTTCCATCATCATACCACTACACCCCTCATCATCTTCTTGTTCCATCATACCACTACACCCCTCATCATCCTCTTGTTCCATCATCATCATACCACTACACCCCCATCATCCTCTTGTTCCATCATCATACCACTACACCCCTCATCATCCTCTTGTTCCATCATCATCATACCACTACACCCCCATCATCCTCTTGTTCCATCATCATACCACTACACCCCTCATCATCCTCTTGTTCCATCATCATACCACTACACCCCCATCATCCTCTTGTTCCATCATCATCATGCCACTACACCCCTCATTATCCTCTTGTTCCTTCATCATCATCATCATCATACCACTACACCCCTCATCTTCCTCTTGTTCCATCATCATCATCATACTACTACACCCCCATCATCCTCTTGTTCCTTCATCATCATACCACTACACCCCTCATCATCCTCTTGTTCCATCATCATCATACCACTACACCCCCATCATCCTCTTGTTCCATCATCATACCACTACACCCCCATCATCCCCTTAAAAACAAAAAAATCTATACTCACCTGCATGATTTCTGTAGCCCCCAGGCCACACGCGCTGGCGGGCTTCCCCCGGCAGGAGGCGGGGCTTAGCGCGGAGGGGGCGGAGCTTCGCGGGACCTGTTTTTTTCTTAACGCGATGCTCCCTGCGCTGGAAGTACTTCCCCCCCCCCCCCCCCCCCCCCCCCGCCGCACACAGAGCTCCCTGGGGGCCGCAAGACAGCCGGGGGCCCCTGCCTCTTGTGATCGCAAGCAAAACATTGCTTGCGGTCACAAGAGGGAGTGGGAGGCGGGCAGTGGTAAGTGGGGGCCTCGCGGGCCCCCCCTTGGTAGCGGCCCGGTCGCGGCGGCGACCCCTGCGACCGCGGTCGCTACGCCACTGCCTACATAGGTATCATTTACATACAATGCAGGAGATTTACAAAGTGTGTTTTTGGGCCATATAAATAATGCTGATAAAGATTAGGTATATGGTTGGGAACAGTGCTGGGGGCCATATTGCGTTGTATTTTTAGCTGGAGGCACATTTTTCTAGTGATTGGTCTGCCTTACAGCAGCCACATTGGTGGTCACCATTGCTTGTTGTGAGTTATATATAGAGGTTACATTCCATGGCAGTCATGCCTGTGATAGTAATGAAGTGACACTTGGGAGGCGCCCCCTATAGAAAAGGACATGTAAGGTTGCTATGAGGCTCAGCAAGCGGGGACAATTTCAGGATCATTTATTGGTCACTTTCATGGATAGCTAATATCATATAATATTTATAAAGCACTTAAAGGAGTACTTCAGTAAAAAAAAAAAAAAAAACATTTTCTTTCAAATGAACTGGTTTCATAAAGTTCTAGTTATAGATTTGTAATTTACTTATATTTAAAAAAAATCTTGTCTTCAAGTACTTATCACCTGCTGTTTGTCCTGCAGGAAGTGGTGTTTTCTTTTCAGTCTAACACAGTGCTCTCTGCTGCCACCTCTGTCCATGTCAGGAACTGTCCAGAGCAGTAGCAAATTCTCATAGAAAACCTCTCCTGCTTTGAACAGTTCCTGATAGCAGCAGCTGATAAGTACTGGAAAACTGGAGATTTTTAAATAAAGGTACATTACAAATCTATATAACTTTCTGAAACCAGTTTATTTAAAAGAAAAAGATTTTTGCCGGAGTACCCCTTTAATTTACCAAAAATGACTCCTTACTAGAGATGAGTGCAGCTCGAGCATGCAGCATTGGGAGAAGTTGCATGCAGCCCTAAGGCAGCCTGGAAAACATGGTTTTGCTATGGCAGTGAAAATAATAAAGAAGCATACTCACCCAGCTTCTCCCCCGCTACAATTTTCCAAAATATCCAGTCTTCTGTTTTCCCTTTGCTCCTTTTTCCTTTGACTTTCCATGTGCACAGGAACCACTCCATCAGATTAATGGGCACGGCCTGTCACATAAGAAGAGAACTGGATGCTCTGGACAATGGCAGTGACAGGGGATCAGGCTGGGTAAAGGAATCGTGGGACAGGTAAGTATACATTACTGTCATGTACCCCGCAGCCCGGACAGCATGGCTAATAAATTTTTCCCGGACAATCACTTTAATACTGTCAGGAAGGCTGAACTCTATCTCACTGCTTCCGCTAGTATGTAAATAATTCATCCTGGTGCCATCTCCTCCCTAGGCTGCATATATACAACCAGCCGTTGCTGAAATGTAAAAATTAAACCTCAGACCAAGCCAGCTTCCTTCATTACTCCACAATACTGTTCTGATGCTGAAACGCCTATTGTAGGAACCCTCGTTGGCACATGCACACTGACCAGTCTATGCAGCAAGATGCCATGCACTGTACTGTACATGTCCTGACGCATTCCTATAACAGGTAGCATTAACATTTTCACAATTTTATACTATAGTGTAATGCACAGAATGAAAACAGCCGCATTGCTGCACCAGAATACGGAACATGAAGATATTACCAGGGAATGTGAAGCCTATTTCCTGCCATTTACAGTCATCCAATGCTGCTACTTTAGGGCTCACATGGAAAAAGATTTAGGCTAACAGTCGCAGTTTTGTGTTCTTAAAACCACAAAGTCTCACGGCCACGGCGGTCACATGATCTTTGTCTCCTGCAGGCGGGAGAGCACAGGCAGTGGGAGACAGAGTGGATTGCAGAGAGGAAAGTTTTATCCACTTCCTGGATGTCAATCAACAACCAGTGCGGCAGAACTGCACAGACACAGTAATACATTGTGTAGAGACCTCTGTATAGCTTTCAATTTATTTTTTGATAGAAATAATAATCTTCCCTATCTGGAGTTCCCCTTTAATGACTATTTTAGGTAAAAGTCCAGCTGGGCTCACACAATATTATTATTTTTTTTTACTAAATCCAGGAATGGAACGTTTCTAGTGAGAAACTATGATGAAATTATTTGCACCTTTTTCCATATAGTAAAAATAATACATACCAACCCAGTCTCACACTATCTATGTACCTACAGACAGTGGCGTAGCTATAGGGGTCGCAGGGGTCGCCATGGCGACCGGGCCCCTACGCCAGGGGGGCCCGCACGGCCCCCCTTGCCACTTCCTCCTGTGCTCCCCCAATCTGGCCCGGTCCCCCCCGTGCAGTTAAATGGCCGCGGCCGCCGGACCTCTTTAAGTTCAGTGAGCTTCCGGGATGCCGGCCCTGTCCGGAAGCTCACTGATACAGGACCGCGGCGCCCGGACTTCTCCTCGCTCCTCCTCGGCAGCTGACATGTGACGTCATCACGTCACATGGCAGCCGCCGTGCAGTAGAGAGGAGAAATCCGGGCGCCACGGTGCTGTATCAGTGAGCTTCCGGCCAGGGCCGGCATCCCGGAAGGTCACTGAAGAGAAGCTGCCAGGCCTGAGGGGGATCAAGGATCCAGGTGGTGAGTTTATTTTGTTTTTTTCATTTTTCACATAAATGTTGCAATGTGGGGGGCTGCACAAGGGGTCTATACTGGGGGGGGGGGGGGGGGCTGCACAAGGGGTTTTTACTGTGAGAGGGGGCTGCACAAGGGGTTTTTACTATGAGGGGGGCTGCACAAGGGGTTTTTACTATGAGGGGGGCTGCACAAGGGGGTTTTACTATGAGGGGGGCTGCACAAGGGGTTTTTACTATGAGGGGGGCTGCACAGGGGTCTATACAATGGGGGGGGCTGCACAGGGGGGTCTATACAATGGGGGGGTCTGCACAGGGGGTCTATACTGTCAGGGGGTTCTGCACAGGGGGTGTACACTATGAGGGGGGCTGCACAGGGGGTGTATACTATGAGGGGGGCTGCACAAGGGGTCTATACTATGGAAGGGGGCTACACAGGGGGTCTATACTATGAGAGGGTTACACAGGGGGTCTGTACTGTGGGGATCTACACAGGGGGTCTATACTGTGGGGGGCTACACAGGGGATCTATACTGTGGGGGGCTACACAGGGGGTCTATACTGTGGGGGGCTACACAGGGGATCTATACTGTGGGGGGCTACACAGGGGGTCTATACTGTGGGGGGGGCTACACAGGGGTCTATATCTACATTATCTGTACTCAGAGATATCCCTGTGTTATCAGTGGTGTTCCATAGGACTGCAGGTGACATCTACTTTATTATCTGTACTCAGAGATATCACTGTTATCTGTGGTGTTACATAGGACTGCAGGTGACTACTACATTATTTGTACTCAGAGATATCACTGTGTTATCTGTGGTGTTACATAGGACTGCAGGTGACATCTACTACATCGGTGATTTTCAACCAGTGTGCCGCGACACATGGTCGGGTGTGCCGCAGGGAAAGTTCCCCAAACTATGGTGCCCCTGTGAAACAGGAGAAAACAATGGGGGAGAGAAACCTGGGGATGGGGGAGAAACAGGGGAGAGAAGCAGGGGGGAGAGAAACATGGGGATGGGGGAGAGAAACAGCGGAGAGAAGCAGGGGGAGAGAAGTTTGGTGGAGAGAAGCAGGGGGGAGAGAAGTATGGTGGAGAGAAGCATGGGGGAGAGAAGCATGGGGGAGAAAAGCACAGGAGAGAAGCATGGGGAAGAGAAGCACAGGAGAGAAGCAGGGGGGAGAAGTATGGTGGAGAGAAGCACAGGAGAGAAGCACGGGGGAGAGAAGCACAGGAGAGAAGCATGGGGGAGAGAAGCACAGGAGAGAAGCATGGGGGAGAGAAGCACAGGAGAGAAGCAGGGGGGAAAAGTATGGTGGAGAGAAGCACAGGAGAGAAGTAGGAGGGAGAAGTATGGTGGAGAGAAGCACAGGAGAGAAGCACAGGGGGGAGAAGAAAACAGGCCCAGGTTTCACAGTGAGTGAGTATAAATACATTGAGAATCTATATTATTAACTATATGTATAATATGTACTGTTTTAGTGTCATTTTGTGCCATTTTGGTTGGTGGTGTGCCCCGGGATTTTTTAAGTATAAAAAGTGTGCCGCGGCTCAAAAAAGGTTGAAAATCACTGTACTACATTATGTGTACTCAGAGATATCACTGTGTTATCTGTGGTGTTACATAGGACTGCAGGTGACTACTACATTATGTGTACTCAGAGATACCACTGTGTTATCTGTGGTGTTACATAGGACTGCAGGTGACTACTACATTATCTGTACTCAGAGATATCACTGTGTTATCTGTGGTGTTACATAGGACTGCAGGTGACTACTACATTATCTGTACTCAGAGATATCACTGTGTTATCTGTGGTGTTACATAGGACTGCAGGGGACATCTACTACATTATCTGTACTCAGAGATATCACTGTGTTGTCTGTGGTGTTACATAGGACTGCAGGTGACATCAGGTGACTTCTCCAGGTTGCAGAAGTTCAAACTTCATCGTGCCCATCATATCCAACTGGCAGTTCATGATGAGAGTTGTAGTTATTCAGCTGGAGAGTCAAAGATTGGAATACAATGATTAGACAATGACACAGTACAGTCCATTAATTATAGGGGGCAGTAGTGCAGTACATGAGGTGGAGGCAGTGACAGGGCATTAGAACATGGTGGCACATTAGAGTAATTGGATATAACGTTAGATAGGACTTTGCCTGATCGGGTGAGATGGGGGGGGCCCCAAGCTAACATTTTGCACCAGGGCCCATCAGCCTTTAGCTACGCCCCTGGGTACAGAATCATACTCTCTTAGTGTAGCATATGTGGCCAGCCACGTTTACCTTGCACGTCGCTGCTGCTTGTGAAGAAGGTCATACAGTATTAATGTCTTTACAAACACAATGTACAATACAAGAAATAAATGCAAGAGATGTACAAGAGCACAGGAAGACTAGACTGTCATTCCGATTATTAGCGGATCCCTCCTAGTACACACAGTGATTCCAATAAGATCTTACATAACGGATATTTCTTGACGTTACACAACAACAGCACAAACTGTGCCTCATTTCATTCCAAGATCATTGGCATTTATAAGGTTTAGCAGCTAGAACAGAGCCCACTCTTGTGGCAAGGTTTAATTTGGATTTTAAAGAGGACCAGAGACTAAGGGCAACTGTAGCATGCTTGAGGCCGATCGTTCGGTGTTTGATTAGCAGTGGCTGAAGAAGTTGGATGCAGCCCTAGGGAGTCCTGGTGCAGCCTATGGTCTATGGTTGTATCCATGCTTTCCTGGACTCCCTAGGGCTGCATCCAACTTCTTCAGCCATTGCTAATCAAAGGCCGAACGATCGGCCTCAAGCATGCTGCAGTTGCCCTTAGTCTCTGGTCCTCTTTAAAATCCAAATTAAACCTTGCCACAAGAGTGGGCTGTGTTGCACTCGTCTCTAAAGAGGACCTGTCACTAGGTAAAAGTAACGTGGGGGTCTGATCTCAGGAATGGGGAGGGGGATTGCTAAGAGCATGAGGTGAGACTCTTGGTTCCAAAATAACACTGCTGGGGTAAGTGTAAGGCAAAAAAAAAAACAATACTTACCTACCCCCAGTTCCCCCTATCCCACAATGTTCCTGTCTTCTTTCTGTTTCCAAGACGAGATCTTGAAGCTTGGTCCTGCTTCAAATTATCTTCTTAGAAGTAGAAAGACAGGAGCATCAGGGGTTATCCAGGATTAGAAAAAGCACAGTTACTTTCTTGCAGAAACAGTGCCTCCCCTGTCCTCAGGTTGTAGGTGGTATTGCAATTTAGCTCCATTCTCTTCAATGGACCCGAGCTGCAAAACCACAAGAGTGGTGCTGTTTCTAGGAGAAGACGGACATGTTTTTTTTTAAACCTGGACAACCAACTTCATGTTGTAATGCAGTCTCATAACCTAAGACCTATACTTTCTATAGTACAAGTCAAACACAGGATGGACTGGAATATCACGCATGAACACCAAGGGTAGGTAAGTATAGCTTTCATCTATTATTTTTTCCAATTTTTATGTTTATATATATATATATATATATATATATATAGATATATACACAGTGTATATATACATACTTACATACATACATATATCCCCTCTACACCAAAAAAAGACATGCTGGATTAAAAAAACAAAAAAACAAAACAATGCTTTATTGACTATACCATAAATACATACATGAAGTTAATAATAGCTAGAGGATCAGCAATACAGACCCCGGAGGCCGGTGAGTAAATAAGTTGCAAATAAAAATGCTAAAAAATACCAGCGTAATCACATGTACACTGGGTAATGAAAATAAATACAAACAGTGATCCAGCCACAGTAGTCCTGGGAGGATCAGTAAGAGAGAAATCAGTATACAATATGTAAGATATATATATATATATATATATATATATATATATATATACACACATACATACATATATATATTTTTATAGTAGCCCTATATGACCCTATATACCCGACAGTTCTGCACTGTGTATGTAAATTGTAGCTTATGCACATTAGAAATAAACTAAAAGCTTCAAACATCCGTCCTGTATACAGTACCTGTAGCGTATAGTTGAGGGGGTCCTGTATACCTGTAGCGTATAGTTGAGGGGGTCCTGTATACCTGTAGTGTGTAGTTGTGGGGGTCTGTATACCTGTAGTGTATAGTGGAGGGGGTCCTGTATACCTGTAGTGTGTAGTTGAAGGGGCTGTATACCTGTAGTGTATAGTTGAGGGAGGTCCTGTATACCAGTAGTGTATAATTGGTGGGGGGGCTGTATAGCTGTATTGTATAGTTTGGGAATTACTGTATATCTGCAGTGTATAGCTGGTAGAGGTCCTGTATACCTGTACTGTATTAGTTGGGGGTTCTGTATACCTGTAATATATAGTTGGTGAAGGTGCTGTATACCTGTAATGTATAGTTGGTGGAGGACTTCTATACCTTTAGTTTATAGTTTGAGGGTCCTGGATACCTGTAATGTATAGTTGGTGGAGGTCTTGTATACCTGTAGTATATCATTCTGGGGTCCTGTATACATGTAGTGTATAGTTTGGGGGTCCTGTGTACCTGTAGTTTATAGTTGGTAGAGGTCTTGTATACTTGTAAAGTTTGGGGGTCCTGTATAGCTGTAGTATATACCTGAAGTATATAATTCGGGGGTCCTGTTTACCTATAGTGTATAGTTTTGGGGTCCTGTATACCTGTAGTGTATAATTTGGGGTCCTGTATACCTGTAGTATCTAGTTGATGGAGGTTCTGTATACCTGTAGTGTATACTTTTGGGGTCCTGTATACCTGTAGTGCATAGTTGGTGGAGATCCTGTATACCTGTAGTGTATAGTTTTGGGTCCTGTATACCTGTAGTATATAGTTGGTGCGGGTGCTGTATACCTGTAGTATATAGTTGGTGGAGGTCCTGTATACCTGTAGTGTATAGTTTGGGGTCCTGTATACCTGTAGTATATAGTCGGTGGAGGTCCTGTATACCTGTAGTATAGAGTTGGTGGAGGTCCTGTATACCTGTAGCGTATAGTTTGGGGTCCTGTATACTTGTAGTATATAGGTGGTGGAGGTCCTGTGCACCTGTAGTGTATAGTTTTGGGGTCTTGTATACCTGTAGTGTCCTGTATATCTGCAGGGTCGTATTTACCATTAGGCACTTGTGGTCTGCCTAAAGCAGCACCTTGCATGGAGGCAGCACCAGGGAGCAGGGGGAAGGAAACAACTTTTAATTTTTTTTTTATTTTTCTAGTCTTCCACCTCCTGTTCAGACTTGCCAGAAAATCTAGTGTCTTTTCGAAGGGGGGTATGGTAGTATTGGTCAGGTCTGGTGTGGTACTGTTATCCAGTCACGGTATGGTGGTATTGGTCAGGTCTGGTATGGTGGTGTTATCCAGTCACAGTGTGGTGGTATTGGTCAGGTCTGGTGTGGCAATGTTATTAAGTCACAGTATGGTGGTATTGGTCAGGTCTGGTATGACAGTGTTATCCAGCACAGGATGGCGGTATTGGTCAGGTCTGGTATGGCGGTGTTATCCAGTCACAGTGTAGCGGTATTGGTCAGGTCTGGTATGGCAGTGTTATCCAGTCACAGTGTGGTGGTATTGGTCAGGTCTGATATGATGGTGTTATCCAGTCACAGTATGGCGGTATTGGTCAGGTGTGGTTCGGCGGTGTTATCCAGTCACAGTGTGGTGGTATTGGTCAGGTGTGGTATGGCAGTGTTAGCCAGTCACAGTAGTGGTGGTTTTCTAGTCTTCCACCGCCTGTTCAGACTTGCCAGAAAATCTAGTGTCTTTTCGAAGGGGGGTATGGTAGTATTGGTCAGGTCTGGTGTGGTAGTGTTATCCAGTCACAGTATGGTGGTATTGGTCAGGTCTGGAGTGGCAGTGTTATCCAGTCACAGTATGGTAGTATTGGTCAGGTGTGGTATGGCAGTGTTATCCAGTCACAGTATGGTGGTATTGGTCAGGTCTGGTGGTGTTATCCAGTCACAGTATGGTGGTATTGGTCAGGTGTGGTATGGCAGTGTTATCCAGTCACAGTATGGTGGTATTGGTCAGGTCTGGCGGTGTTATCCAGTCACAGTGTAGCGGTATTGGTCAGGTCTGGTATGGCGGTGTTATCCAGTCACAGTATGGCAGTATTGGTCAGGTCTGGTATGGCTGTGTTATCCAGTCACAGTGTGGCGGTATTGGTCAGGTCTGATATGGCGGTGTTATCCAGTCACAGTATGGCGGTATTGGTCAGGTCTGATATGGTGGTGTTTAACCCCTTAAGGTCAAAGCCTATTTTTGTTTTTGCGCTTTTACTTATTCCATTTTAAGTTTAAAAGTCCATAGCGCTTGCATTTTTTCACCTAGAGACGTATATGAGCGCTTATGTTTTGCGAAACCAATTGTACTTTGCAATGACAGGCATTATTTTTCCATAACATATGCTGCGAAACCGGAACCGGATCATTTGCGGTCAAATTGAAAAAAAAAACTAATTTGTTTTGATTTCGGGGAGTTTTGCATTTACGCCGTCCGTCCTATGGTAAAACTGACTTGTTATGCATGTTCCTCAAGTCGTTACGATTACTATGATATATAATATGTATAACTTATATTGTATCGGATGGCCTGTAAAAAATTCAAACCATTGTTAACAAATATACGTTCCTTAAAATCGCTCCATTCCCAGGCTTATAGCGCTTTTATCCTTTGGTCTATGGGGCTGTGTGAGGTGTCAGTTTTTGCGCCATGATGTGATCTTTCTATCGGTACCTTGATTGCGCATATATGACTTTTTGATCGTTTTTTATTACATTTTTTCTGGATTTGATGCGACCAAAAATGCGCAATTTTGCACTTTGGAATTTTTTTGCGCTGACGCCGTTTACCGTGTGAGATCAGGAATGTGATTAATTAATAGTTCGGCCGATTACGCACGCGGCGATACTAAATATGTTTATTTATTTATTAATTTATATTTATAAAATGGGAAAAGGGGGGTGATTTGGACTTTTATTAGGGGAGGGGATTTTTTATTAATAAAAACACTTTTTTACTTTTTTTTTTACTGTAACTAGAAGCCCCCCTGGGGGACTTGTATATAGACAGCACTGATCTCTCATAGAGATCAATGCTGTGTATATACACAGCAAAGATCGATTAGATCGGTCATAGATTACTATGGCCTGCTGCAGGCCATAGCAATCTATTGCCGAGCCGGGATCAGCGTCATTCCGACGCTAAGGCCCGGCACGGGCAGAAGAACGGATCTCCCCCCCGCGATCGCATCGCGGGGGGGAGATCCGTCCCACTAGACACCAGGGCAGTGTGAACACAGCATCTAAGTGCAGCTGTCATGTTTGACAGCTGCACTTAGAGGCTTAATTAGCCGGCGCGGCAACGGGACCCGCGCCGGCTAATAGAGGCACTGCCCGGCTGCACGTGTCAGCCGGGACCAGCGCCGTTCAGAGCGGGGTCCCGGCGGGACCCCGCTCTGAACACCCCGAGCGGCACCATGACGTATCAGATACGTCATGGGTCGCTAAGGCTAGGTTCACACTGCGTTTTCAGCATCCGTTTAACGCATCCGTTTTTTGCAAAAAACGCATGAAAAACGGATTGCAAAAACGGATTCATTTGTGTGCATCCGTTTTTTCATTGACTTCCATTATAAAAAAAAACGGATCCGTTTTTTTTGGCGGACCAAAAAATGTTGCTGACCCTATTTTTCTGGACGTTAAAAAAAACGGATCCGTTAAACGGATGCTGAAAACGCAGTGTGAACCTAGCCTAAGGGGTTAAAAGGGGTCTACCAGTTATTACTGTGGATGTTGTGAGGCAGCTTCCCTAGCAACCACAACTCCCTGTGAAAATGAAAGCAGTAATCCTATTGGTTGCTAAGGCTCCAACTGCCTTGTCTGCTGGCAAGCTGCTGCAGCTAATCACCTGTGTTTGCAGTGAGATTTTCCCATTCATCTCTATGGGGCGGTCTTCCCCCTCCCCCACATCTGGCGGGGACAGGACCTTCGCTAAAACCTTCCCGGGCACCCATGTATCTGTGGGCCAATTTTGGGGTCAAACGGTTCAGGCGTTTGGAAGTCTATATGGGACAGACAGATTTTCATTTTTATGATATAGAATATATATATATATATATATATATATATATATATATATATATAATACTATATCAGGCCCAGAACAAGAGAGGTATCAGGCCCAGAACAAGAGAGGTTCCAAATATACCCAACACACATTTCATGTTGCCGCTTTGTTAAGGGTGATAAAAAGACTAACATGGTCTTATCTGAAATACTGCTAACCCCCTTATTCCTCCACAGGTGCTCACAATACTCCCTATTACTAAGCTACGATGAACAACCCCCCTCACCTAAACTTCTGCCGGAAGTGAGGTTCTGGTATGTGACCCCATAGATGATGTGATTGGTTAAGTCACAGATATACTTATTGGAATGGTTATATTAATGCAGCATCGTGAACCCATTACTATTAGTTAAATGTTACTGAATATGTTTGTGTAGAAAAATCATCCTACTGTCACCCCACCTTACTCTCACTTCATTACATGAGTGGACAGTGTCACCTGGGCGGAGCTTCACGAGTCCTGCACTCACTGACTGTAGACTTGCTTTTTCACTTTGTTAGTCTTCATACAGGGAGGAAAACAGGTGGAATAGGTGCAGGCGTGTGGCCTGGAGAAAGGCCGGATCAGGTCTGAACCCTTCTTCCGGCCAGGTCAACTTGCCGGAAGAAGGGTTCAGATCTGAAACAGGCTGTCACCAGGCTACACGCCTGCACCTATTCCCCTCTCTGTCCAATAAAGTGAAGCAGAAAGTCTACATCGTTGAGTGCAGGACTCGTTCCATTTTACTGAATTCTGTGTTTCTCTCCTTTGCACCACCGTAAATATCTGCTAGTATGCGGTCTCCTCATTCTACGTTTTCACATCCGTCGACGCATCTCGGACAATGTTAATTGGCTGTGTCTATTGTATTGTTGATTCCCGTTAATATACCTCTAGTGAGGAACATTTCACAGAATTCCCCTCCACTCAGGATTTTCCAATTCATACAAAAGATACAAAAAGCACTTCAACTTTGTAAAATACTTTATTTTTCAGAGCAATAAGAAAAAAACCCAAAACAAAACGTCATCACAGTCTTAAAGTGACTATATTTCACGGCTGTCAAATGCAGATTATTTGCTACCAAAGCATCACAGAGTGCAAACAGGTCTCGTTCTCACTCGCACGCATTAATAACAACAATTGAAAAGAATAAGGACTAGGTTTGTATGGAGAGAATCACAGGTTCGGGGTTAGAGCACATACCTTTTCGGGGGTCTTCTTAATTTGCTTACATCAGCACATTCAAATAATCTAACCAAAGTATGCTAAACGTCCAAGGCACAAAATAAAATGCAATAGTCAAGATATGCAGGTGAGCAAACCAGTGCTAACGCTTGTGGAATAAGACCATGGCGATCAGTCAAAGGGTTATAAAAGTGATAAGGTCGTGTTCACACTGTGCATCTCTCCTGAGGTTATAACATGCATCTTCTGTTAAGACTGGGTAACTCATTGAGAGGCATGAGAGTTCATCAATCAGAACAGAAAAACCTTTAGGCTATGCTCACACACACACGGTCAAAATGGTGTTTTAAAATAAGGGCCAATATTTGCTGTTAAATGCTGGCTGCTCAATAAAAAACGACCATCATTTTGATGGCGTGTGAACATCGCCTAAAAACGCGACAAGAATTGCGCAGTGTTTTTGCCTATCTACATGGCTGGGGTTGGTGTAAAAATTACAAGCTTTACTCAACCCACCCGCATTGACGTTCCCAGCCCTTCGCTGGTCACCACTTCTCCCTGGTTCCTTATAAAAGGATATGTCTGCACAATCCTCAGTCCAATATATTACAGACAAATTATACCAAATGCACTAAAACAATAAAGGATAGTGATCCGACCATCACCGCGCTCTGCAGTCAACCACTCATAGGCACAAGCCTAACCGTACCAGCGGGTATACTTGGTTGAAAAAGGTCCATTGACCAATATGTCCGTACTGGTCTCCAGGAACCATGTATCAATCTACGGATTCATTTACTTGTGAACCGATGACTGTATGAGCTTCATGACAAGATTTGGGAATAAGAGAAAACCTCTTGTATTAGGAAGCTGAACTAAAACAAACAGGATTTAGAAGCAACCTTTGAGTGTGGTTTATATCATTTGTGCGGCTGTGTCAGCACAGTAGCGCGAAGATTTGAACTGATTCAGAGCTCCCGGCGTTTTGAGGATGTGTGAACGGCCCCTAAGGTAGAACCCCTCTGCGATTACTGATTGGGTGTGCAGGGCTGTTACATAAGATAGGAATGAGTGGTGACCAGCACTGCGGAGGATCAGTGTAGTGGAGAATCATTTCCACACCATCCCCAGCCATGTATATATTTTTTATTCCCATATCACGCTCTAAAATATTATATATATATATATATATATATATAGACTATAGAACCCAGGCATAGAAAGCTGTGTTATGCCGCACACAGTCTGAAATAATTGAATGATTAAGGTTACATGTATATTGTGAGAAGCATAGAACTCCCTCCCCCATACCATTCATTTATAAATTACAATACTAGTAAGTGAATCAACTATAAGAAACTGTAAGATATAGGAGAGATTATGTATGAGTAAAAGGCTTCACCAGCTGTGGCCGTTTCAAGCCACAAGGCGAAGGCAAACTATCACTAACACAGTCCCTACAGGTACGTATAGAGTAAGGATGGGGAACCTTCAGCCCTCCAGCTGTTGCAAAACTACAATTCCCATCATGCCTGGACAGCCAAAGCGAAGCTGATGGGAATTGTAGTTTTGCAACAGCTGGAGGGCCGAAGGTTCCCCATCCCTGGTATAGAGTATTATAGTACAGATAACAGGTTTTTGCTGCACATCACTATTACCACCTATAGATGCAGTAAGGATCGGTCCACATGCGATGCAAAATGTTCAGTTGCGATGTCAATGCAGATATGCGATGAGCATGCGGACACTAGATTGAAGGTCTATAATGTAACATGTGGATGAGACTTATCTGCTCCTATAATCCATATTTTGGGAATATTCACCCACCTGTGGCCATGCTGGCAGAAGCAGCTAAAAGTGAAGTAACCCCTTTAAGTCTAGCAGAACTGTTCATATAACTTTGCTTCACTATTAAGATATAACTCAACTGAGTTAAAAGCAGAAAAGGCTTGAATTCAATTTTCAATAAAAAAAAAAAAAAAAAACGCACACACAAGATCTGGTACTCCTACCACCATACAGCACCTTCAAGGGTAAGGTCTGTCTATGGTTTCGGCACCCAAGTGCAGGTGTCATTAATAGATGTACTACACTAGCTTCATGGAGGTAGCCATTTGCAGAAGTGCACATGAAAATTAGGCTTACTTTGGGCTTTTTTGGTTATTTTCACTCTAAAGCCGCATGTAAGGGAAGGCTTTGGCAAGATGGACATCTATACAACTGAAAAACACTTAAAGAGTATTGCCCTCCGAGGACACGGGCCTGCCTAGGGGCAGGGGAAACTAAATGTTCTTAAAAAGTTCTTCATATTATGAAGGAGTCAAAGATAACTAAGATGATCACAAAAAAAAAAAAAAAAAAAGCGGAACCTTGGAAAATGTTGACTATAGTTGCACTGTGACAGACTGCTAGAATACTGGGCAGAAGGGGCTCGAACAAGGACTGCAGGCACATGGAACCAAGCCTGAAGCTCGGTTATAAATAGACATATTTCTTCCATATATATATATTCTTTTATAAATACTCTCTACAAAAGTCTTCCTTTCTGCTTCTGGTGGTGACTAAGCAGGGTTGTGCAAGGAGACAATACTTTAGTATATCATGGCAGTGATAAAGCATGGTCAGATGTGGAGAGTGGAGCGCGGCAAAGCACCCCACCGCTCCAGGTAAACAATACAATCTTTCACAAGGTTTCTACGCAGGTCTCCTTCAAACAAAAAAAGTGCTTAAGAGAGAAAACACGTGGCTGGAGGCCTACAGATCTGCGGTGCTCCTCCCATACTACGCCACGTAGGTTTTTACTACCATCTGTATTGGTTTCTGACACACTGGACATCCCTTTCGAGACTTCTTCAGATTGCATGCGCAGAGGAAACAGGTTACCAAGTGGGCCGTGCGCCCGTGGACTACGTTGCCGTTCCGTGGGCGTCTGTTGCACAGCTTGCAAGGTTCTAATAAGGGGCGACTGGAATCCAGCGAGGCTTCCTCCGAACCGAGAAGAGTGTCTGTGCTTTCGGAGAGACTTCTGAGGTTTGATGCCAAATCTAAGGGCTCTAAGAAAGGAACTTGCGATTTGTTATCATTGCTTCTCACTCGCACCATAGGGGCAGAGACTGTCCTGCGGCAGTCAGGGATGTCAATGCCTTTGTTCATTTCTAGAGGACTGGTTTTAACCGGCAGACTGGGCGTGGAAAGTGTATGGGTGAGAGGCGGACAGTCGGCATACCAGTCCTTGCGTAGCGCCCAGCAGCGGAAGCAGTAGCGTTTTGAAGGAGAATTATACTTATGGCAATTGTTGCACTGCCAGCAGTCCTGAAGAGAGACAGACAGGAGATGTCATAGAAATTCATTGAAGAGAGTAAAGGGGGGGGGGGGGGGGGGGATTTCCAGAGATGAATCATTAATTTTAATGTAAGCAAATATGCAGCGAACTAATGTAAATGTGCCGAACCTCAGAGGCGATGTCCGTGTCCGTATCACTCAGGCTTTGTGTGTCCTCTAAATCATCATAAATCGTCAGCTCGATCACCTGAGAAGAAAGCAGTACAGATTGGCTTTAACGTTAACCTATATAACAGTATATAACATTACACGGCTGTACTTGCCATGTTTTACACATTCCCTTTAAGGTGTTGTTGGCACTAGGTGAATCATCTCTATTTCTGGCCTACATGATATAAAAGTGGATTTTAATAAACTGGAACTTGTTATATAACATGTTGTCTAAATAGATACTTGTTGGACCTCATTAAAAACTTCTTGGACGGTCATAAAAAAAAACTCTGTATATTTCGACAGAGGCCTCAATATATCATGTATTTGAAAATTTATTTACAAAAATTGTGTTTAATTGGAAATAATAACGTTGGCCACTAGGTGTCACTGTTTCTGCTCCTTTGTCTGTTGTAAATAAATGTTTGTCTACCACAACAGTATTCAGTGCTCTGTGCTGTCAATCAATCAGAGTGCAGTCAGCCAAGCAGCAGATTAGGTGAACAGCTTTCAAAGACCACTGAAAAAGTCTTATTTATTTTTTAAATTTTTCTCCTGTAAGTAGCATGCCGCTTGGCTCACAGCACTGTTATCGACAGCACAGGAGAGCGCAGATCTCTGAATGGCCCGCCCTCACTACTTCTGTCCAAGTGCTGCAGTTGTCGTAGACAAGCATGTATTGACTACAGGCAGAGGAGCAGAAACAGCGACACCTAGTGGCCAATGGTATAACTTTCAATTACACACAGAAAAAAGTTTTTTTTAACAAAATTTTGAAACCATTCTGCATATTTTCATTTTGATAGAGGCATCAATCTAACATATCTGTTTTTGTTTTTGACAGTGACATTTTAAAGGAGGAGGGGGGAAATAATTTTTCTAGTATAAAAATGTAAGTGGTTCAAAGAAAAATCCTTGATTATAAATATAGAAGTAAAAAGGCTTACCTTCTTCCCTTCTCCGTCTCTCACATCTTCCCCCTCACTGTCTTGAGAGTCCAGACTTTCTACTTTCACCTCCACATTAATTTGATCTGACCGACTGTCATTTAAGAACCACAAGTCATCAGTGGTATCAGAAACGAGTGCTGTGTCTATGTCCTGCAATGTGGAAGAGAAGAGTCTGGACATAGAGAAACTTTCACAGTACAGTACAAAATTTGAACACAATTTTCTAGGAAATAAGAAGAAACATTGACGATTTAGAAAACTCCCTCCACAATAAGAGTTCCCTCTACTGAGGCTGCCTTATGTAACGCAGGACCGAGAAGAGAAGAGGATCCTCATCTGTGAATCCAAAAGATTTAAAAAAATAAAAAAAATTAACTAAACATAGCTGCTTTCTTACAAAAATGGATCTAATAGCTTCTATTTACTTCAATAGAAATGATTTACAATATCACACACAAGCTAAAGACTGCTTGGTACTGCTCCTGGGAGAAATCAGCCATGTTTATTTAAAATACTGGATAACCCCTTTAAGTCTCTTATTGGGGTTAAAACATACAGTCACTGCTAAGTCGTCTAAATGTTTGTGGGCAGACAAAGCTGCAGCTGAACATGGACGCTTACAAGACAGGTACACTATAAATGACAATGTATATCTACAGAGTACACGTACATACAGTAATCAACCAACATACCTGGTTAGAAGGGATGTCTGTGGATCCATTGCTAAGAGGATTATAGTTTGTCCTAAGATTCCCTAAAAACCACCAGGGTAGACCAGCACCATCCCATTCTTCGAAGGACAGGTCCAACCCATCTTGCTTTAGCATGGCTGAATTTTCACCATCTATAAAAGACAAATGAAAACGGAACTTTTAGGAACTAACTTACCACACCGATCCTGGTTATTTGTTAGCTTATCCTATGGGTATTCCTGTATAACTAACCGTGTGAGAGCAGCTGATGACTGGAGGAAGATGTAACCGCCCTGTCCGTCATCTCTTCTTTACCAAATTCATCGTAACGCTAAAAAAAGAATGGAGGGAAAGAAAAAGGCCACTGCATCAATACCAGTATAACACCCCAATTGTGGAGAGATGCGGCAACCTCATACCGGCCACCTACATAACACCGCTCTGGGTTTAAGGAGGAAGAAGAACTGTTCCTCACAACCATCTCTTCTATATATTTATGTATTTTATCTCCATCACAATATTGTTATATTTACCATACAACTAAATAAGTGACGAATAACGCTCAATTCTCATTACATGATTAGAAATCACATATTTTCTAGTTCTGGGGGTAGGTTACTTGATAGTATAAATAAGGGTCTATAATCTATAGCAGGGATGGGGAACCTTTGGCCCTCCAGCTGTGGCAAAACTACAATTCCCATCATGCCTGGACAGCCAAAGCTTCGCTTTGGCTGTCCAGGCATGATGGGAATTGTAGTTTTGCCACAGCTGGAGGGCCAAAGGTTCCCCATCCCTGGCCTATATAAATGCATCCCATCTCTGTGTAACTGAGCACACAGATTCTATCTAGAAGCAGCCGTTCCCCCGAGGTGGCCGGTAACAATTGCCGCATCTTTTCACAGCTCAGAATGAGAGACTGTGAGAGTAAAGGGAACAGAGAAGGGTAACTCTGTCCCTGCTCCGTGGACTCCAGATGAACCTGAGTGGTTTGTAAAAGCGGTCTGGAGATCCGACGCTGGCAGGTACAGAGAAGGGGGGCTCTGTACAAGGTCAACAAACACCGGGTTTTACCTTCTGCCGCTCCAAACCGCCCGTATCCTGCGTTTGGTCTCTTGAGGGACTTTGAGCAGCATCTGTAAATCGGATGAAAAAAGAAATCCCTTCCCCAGTAATATATGTGCTTTCAATCCAGGTTTTGTTAGTTTGGCTATGAGAAAGGCACACAGGGAGCCCCCAATAGGAAGATTATAGTCAGCGGGGCGTGTGTACTTTACCTAGGTGGCAAACAAGCTATATGAGATCCTGAGAGAGTCAGCTGTGCTGGAATAACAGCAAAAAGCGTAAAGAAATACATATAGGAATATCATAATGGTCCTAAAGGAAACAAATAGGAACTAGAATAATACCATCACAACAAATAAGTACAGCAAGCACCAAGGTATAAGTAGTCAATGGTAATGGCTCCCTGAAGGACCACTGACCCTTCACACTAGACTATTTCCAGCATGGCCTACCTATGTCCATAGAATGGGATCATTTCTAGCAGAAAACAATAGTACAAGCGATTATAAGAGACACTGTAGTAGTTGTTACTAGGCAAAAGAGCTTCCTTCTGTACCGACAAGGCTGTCCCCCCTCCTTATCTGTTGCAGAGAAGCAAAGTGAAGACAGGTTTGCTGTGTCCATTATAACACGTGGAGGGAGAAGGGGCTGAGGGTGATGACTGAGCTGGGATAGGAGAGAAGCAGCCTGTGCAGGAGCCAGTACAGCACAACATCCTGCAATATTACCTCACCAAGTTCCAAGACCAGCACTGAGCTGTTTGACCTGTGAATCCAGCATTTTCTGTGGCCAGACAGTCTCCAAACTGCAGGGCTAGTTCTCTTCTCTTGCTGTTCATTCATCTGCCTCTGCCCTTCCATAGGATATAATGGACACAGCAAACCTATTCTCAGCCTGCTTCTATGTAATGTAGACAACTTTGCCTGATAATGAGCAGATAAGCCTGTTTTTCTTCCCCCCCCCCCCCCCCCCCCAACGACTTAACAGTACAGAAGGAAGCTATTTTGCCTAATAAAACCTATTGAAGAGTTTCTCATAATCGCTTGTACTATTGATTTCTGCAAAGTTGTTTAAATGACAGTAACACTAAAGAGGCACTGTCACAAACACTTTTCTAAAGAAATCAACAGAGGTTGTGATCGCAAGCAGTTTTGTAATATACTGTTAATTTATTTTTTAAGTATTTTGTTTAAATTAACATTATACATACAGCCACTAGGTGTCTCCCTTCCTGCACTTCCTGTGCTCCATGCTCCCTCCGTGCTGATATTTGGTCTTTTCTCTGTTAAAAAAAAAAAAAAAAGAGACCAAACACAGGAAGTCCCGTCCTCTGTGCGTTCACATAAGGAAAGACACCTTTCCACCATGCAGGTTGTATATCAGCCGAGGACAATTACCTTAGGCTAATTGTATTATCAGCTCTACAGCTTACCAGGAGACAATGCTCTGTGTTATGTATCAATTCAGTCAGTATAATGTTACTGTGTGGTTACACGGGTTTTGGTGCTGTGTGACAGGAGAGCTGACCATACAATGCGAGCACATGCAGAATTCTCTGCTACTGAATGTTGACATGCAGCAGCTGTACAGATGCGCAGTGAAGAAAGACACCTAGTAGCTAAATGTAAAATTGATTTAAACATAGAAAACTTAAAATAAAAAAACAGTAAAAGCAAAACTGTTTGCTATCACAACCCCTGTTGATTTCTTTAAAAAAAAAAATTAATTGTATGGACTTAGTTACAGATGCTTATTCTCCAATTGTTCCATACAACATATACAGAGCACTAGATGTTCTCAAAATGCTTTTTTTTTTATAAATGTAACGTCTATCCATCATCCTTTATACATCAAGACAGTGTGAATAAGGTGCAAGTCCCTCTGCATCACAGACTTCCATTCTAGTTATTTCTCTGTATGATGCTGCTGGAATTAGAGGCGCAGGGTGCAGATCACGTCTCGCTGATCATGGGTGTTATGCCTAAACCAGGAATAAGAACCTTCTACCCTCCAGCTGCTGCAAAACTACAATTCCCATCATGCACGGACAGCCAAAGCTAAAGCTCTATACCAGGCATGATGGGACTTGTAGTTTTGCAACAGCTGGAGGGCGGACAGTTGCCCATCCCCTGGCCTTAATATTTATATGAAGCATTTTGAAAGCTTCGGTCTAGTGTATATGCCGTATGGAACTTGTCTGCTGTGGGGGAGGGGACCCAGAACATAAAGAACACTGTGCACTGTCATTTAGCAAATCTGGGGCTAGATATAAAATTTGCAGGTGCCAAAACACAGTTCTCTGTGGGATCTAAGACCATGGTGACACAAAGCTGACAAGACAAGCTTGCAGGTCTGACTGCTGTTAGTTTCCATGGCCGACCAGCAGAAGTTTGTGAGCAGTTACATATATATGTATGGAGGAAACAAGCAAAAGATCTCAAAACCAGTATAACAACAGTAAAGTATTTGCAAAGACTGTCTCTGTTTAGACTAGTAACATGGCTTGTTATTAAAGGGGTACTCTGGCGGAAATAAAGGGTTTTTAAACCAAATGGTTTCAGAAAGTTATATAGATATGTAATTTACCTTTTAATTTAAAATCTCCAGTCTTCCAGTACTTATCAGCTGCTAAATGTCCTGCACTGTGTCTCCAGTCTGACACAGTGCACTCTGCTGCCACCTCTGTCCATGTCAGGAACTGTTCAGTGAAGGAGTCGGTTTTTATGGGGATTTGTTACTGCTCTGGACAGTTCCTGACATGGACAGAGGTGGCAGCAGAGAGCACTGTGTCAGATTGGAAAGAATACACCACTCCCTGCAGGACATATAGCAGCTGATAAGTACTGGAGGACTGGAGAAATAAATTACAAATCTATATAACTTTCTGACACCAGTTGATCTGAAAACATTTTTTTTCCACACAGTTCCCCTTTAACAGAGCCATGAAAGCGTTCAATTTTCCATTTTGTTTTCCCCACAGAAAAGTCTACAAGATGGTTGCTATAAGAAGGCAACTTAGAAAACCTGACAGAACAGAACTTCATAGTATGAACAGAGGCTTGCTCTGCTTTTCTGGTAGATTTAGAGTGCGTTCCCACGTACGGGATCCGCAGGAGATTTGATGCTGTGTTATTTTGTTACATCGATATCAAATCTGCTGCAGATCCTGCACGTGTAAACGCACCCTTAAAATTCTTTTAGTGATGACCGTTTCATTGTTTGTTTTACCAACAAGTCATAATCTGTACTAAAGGTGTGGAGAACCAAGAGGACATTCTCAGAAAACTACAGCTGGCAGCGTCTCCAGTGCTACAAAAACATGTCTGCTTTTTTCCAGAGACAGCACTACTCTTGTCTCCAGGTCAGGTGTGGTTTGCAATTCAGCTCCATTCACTTCAATGGAATGGAAGTCATAGAACCTGCACCCAAACTGAAGACAAGAGCGGTGCTGTCTCTGGAAGAAAGTGGCCATGTTTTTGTAGTGCTGGAGAACCCCTTTAATGTCTGCTACTGCACAGAACAATCCAGTGCCCAATATGAAAATGAGCTTGTAGATGGGTGGTCTCTATTAGAGATGAGTGAACCAAGAGTGTGCCGCATTGGATTACCAGTGGTTGTGGAAGTTGGATGCAGCCCTATGACTGTATCCCTGTTTTCCAGGACTCCCTAGTGCCGCAACAAACTTTTGATTCACGGTTAATCAAATGCTGCACGCTGAGGTTCGGACAATCTCTATCGCTCATCTCTAGCCCCTATCCTCTCGCCCCTGGTGAACCACATTTAAAAGGGTTATCCAGGCTAAGAAAAACATGGCCAGAAACACGAGTAAAGTCTAAGGCAAGAGTGTTAAACTCGCAACCTGCCTGCTGTTGCAAAACTACAATTCCCATCATGCCTGGACAGCCAAACCCAAAGCTTTAGCTGTCCAGGCATGATGGGAATTGCAGTTTTGCAACAGCTGGAGGGCCACAGTTTTACACCTCTGGTCTAGAGGCCCTATAACACTGAGTGATAACCGTTTACCATCATAGAGACAATGATCATCGGCCAAATGTGTCTTTGGGTCAGAACCTAAAATCATCGTCGCTGACCGCACATGGGGTCCCATGGCTAACTATTGAATACACTGCTATACATCACCTCTCCACGCTCACGGTCTGCCCTCTGCTTGTTTCCCTGCACTGCGTGCTGTAGCATCAAAGCGGTCATCAAAGCCTGTCCGCCACGGCGGTCCCAGACAATGATTGGCTGAGTGGCTTGTCAGCTCAGAGACAGCTTTAAAGCTGCAGGGCGGTGCCAGGAAGCAAGCAGAGGGCAGGAGAAGACCGGGAGCATGGAGAGGTGATGTGTAACAGTATAGGGCAAGGGCTGCATGGACATCACTAACTATATATATATATATATATTATATATACATACACACACACACAAAGTCCTTGTTGAACGATCATCGAGCTGTGTAATAGGCTGTTTACATTATTGATCAGCTTCATCGTCCCGTCTAATAGGATCCTGAGCCTGAAGTGTATGAAGACCTTTAGACCATCAGGGACAGTGTTAAAGGGGTTATCCAGCGCTACAAAAACATGGCCACTTTTCCCCCTACTGTTGTCTCCAGTTCAGGTGCAGTTTGCAATTAAGCTCCATTTACTTCAATGGAACTGAGTTTCAAAACCCCACCCAAACTGGAGACAACAGTAGGGGGGAAGTGGCCATGTTTTTGTAGTGCTGGATAACCCCTTTAAGATTCACACCCAGTGGATGAATAAGAGGCGGTGAAAATCCCCTTGACAGTCTAATGCCTATAAACTGGTCATCGCTGCCCAATGGTCAGAGTCGTGTAGTGGTAGATGCTGCAAGCTGGAATCTTCAGAAGACATCACAAAAGATATCGTGCATGATACCTATTGTGGAGCAGGTGGAGTGATATGAATAGAAGCCTATAAAAGAAGTCCTTATAGCTGGCCACACACATATACAGGTACACATCTAATGCTACATACAGATTGCAGGGTTACCTGACATCAAGCAGAGAAAACAGTATTGTACACAGTGACCCTGATCTTAATGTAGTCCTTTCAACACACAAAGCAGACGTATTTACCTATGCAAGGAACTCGATGAAGATTCTTCTTTAACATCTCATACAACGGACTGCAGAGGGAGAGAACGGACACTGTTACTAGATTTCAGAACTGAGCATCCATGAGCTGGCAAAGGCAAGTATATAACATATACCATATAAGTCAGAGACATGGCAGGACAAAGCAGCGCTGCAATAAAGGGACTGAAACTCTGCAAATATGAGAAGGGGTCACGATGAGTACATGGAAAGCTCCTCACCTGGGGTCCTTCACAGAGAAGGTGCTGATGCCCAGTAATTTCCCCAGCTCATCCGTGCCGCAGTGAACAATGTGTTGTTGCTGCTTGTCATATAACTGCTTCACCATGATGTACTGTCCCAAGAAATGCATAACCTATGGAGGGACATAAATCAACATAAATATGGAAAACATACTGCATAGATATGCTTACTGCTACACATGCTTTCACAGGGTGACTGGAATAAACGTGGGGGGTGTTGGGGGTTATAGTCCTCAGGGCAGCAAGTGACAGATCAGTGACATAGAACTCACACTATATATCGTATATCAGTTACGGTAGCTTTTACATACAGGATAGCAGCGTCAGGCTTCATCACACAGAATAACCTACAGAATCTGCACACAGCGGATAGAGATAGTGAGTGTGATCAGGGGAGGTTTATAACTCTGCAGAACTCCCAGACTATTGCTGTTTCTTGGTCTCTTCAGCAGTATCCGGTGCTTGGGGAGACAATCAGGGGAACAGGGGGGATAGATGTGGGTGAGGAGTGGAAGGGATCGCAGCTGCCTGAAGAGACCTGACAGGTGACAATGTAATCATATAAGGGAACTATCAGACTAAGCGATTTTTACCGATTAACGAACGCAAACTAGAGCTTCCTGAAATCGTTCCCCATATTACACAGAGCGAAAGTCGTTACTACGATCGTTTACTCCATCAGATCCCAACAAATGAAGGAACGATGTGGAGTTACACTGAGAGTTCAATGAACGATTAACAATGATTTTAGGTTCAGCTCAAAAGATACGATCAATGACACACAAACGATTTTTCAGTCGTTGCCTCCATGTACACAAAACGATTATTGTTTAAATTTTAACAATACAAGGATTTTACGCACGATAATCATCCTGTGTAATAGAGCCCTTACTCACAAAGTCAGCAACACAGAACAAACCAGTGCATAAAATTTTTGAATTTTTGGTTGTTAGACTAGTGGTAATATGCATGGATGTAGGTGAGCTGGGATGAAACAGATGACACCTCAGGAATATTGGGGGTTAGCAGTATACCAGGAGTCAACTCCATTCTCAGGGTGGTTTAACCCCTTAGATGCAACAGTCACTGTTGACCAAGGCAGTTGAGAGACTTAAAGAGGAAGTCCCATAATAAAACTTAAAAATCAGTATACTTACCTGTTCCCGTGCCCCCCTTTGTGCCACTCTTTGGTGTCTCCGACAGCCCCCCAATGTTTTTTGTCAGGCATCCAGGTATGTCACGTACCAGTCTCCTGCTGCTGAAAAGTCACGGATTGAGCCAGTGAATGCAGTGGTGCCCCGCCCCAGTCACCGATTGGCTAAGCGGAAGTATGTGGCAAGAGCTGCTGAAGGCTGGTGGCTGGCAGAGATCACAGCCACGGGCAGCTGCAAACTAGCACCAATAAGCAAGGTTATCGCTAATTTGCAGAGCCTTTAGACAGCATGCGAAGTCAAGCGGCCGGGCTGCACAAACAATCCATGCATCATTGATGCAGTCATGAAAACAGCAAATATACATGAATCAGTGCCGTCTCTTTCCACATCACACAGCAGTGCATACTTACCGCTGCTGCTCTGATCCGGCATACTGTTCCTCTGATTCTCCCATCCTGCCACTGTTTCTTCAGGCCCCGCCTCCTTTAGAATGATTGACAACTAAAGGAGACGTGCCTTGAAGACACAGGGGCTGGATGGAAGAGCCAGAGAATAGGATGCTAGATTGCAACAGCGGAAAGGGCCCTATTCCATGGGACGCTTATCGTTCGGATAATCGTTAAATCGTTCAGAACAAAGCAATAATTGTTCAGTTGAATAGCCGCTAGCGATTAAATGACGAACGAGAAATCGTTGATCGCTTAAGACCCGGACCTATATTTATCGTTGCTGGTTCGCAAATCGTTTGCATGGAATAAGACGTTGTTCGATCGTTCGCAGTATCGACGAACGCAATAGCTGCTACGAGGCGACCGCAAGAACGATCATAAGTAACGATCATTGTTCCGTGTAAATGGGTGATTGATTTCAGGTCGTTCGCAATAGCGGTCGTTTGAGATCGTTTATCGTTAACGATTATACGAACATTAATCGTCTCGTGGAATAGGGCCCTAAGTATAGTATGCACTGCTCTCTGATATGGAAACTGACAGCACAGATATATACACATCTATGCTGACATTATAGTCATCGGTCTCATCCTGTTTACACAAGAAGATATGCGGCCAATGCCGATAAATTTTCAAGCAGGTTCTAAAAAGACGATCAGCCGAACATCGCAGGTTTTTCCCATTCTTAGCTGAACGCTGTCCCTGCGCAGGCCAATTCAGCCCAAACAAGCATTTCTTACAACGCTCCTGTCCCATAATTGACCCCCATAAACGTCCCTCTCAAAATGGTGGCAGTAAAAAATTTCCACTCTCCCGAAAACCCATAAACCCTGGTATAGCGCCATCAGTGGAGAAATAAATAAAAACATTATAGACCTTGGAATGCGAATGTGGCGACACAAAAGCAGTTTTTTTTTTTTAATGCAATGTATACCTCAACCAATGTGGTCCTAATAACCCAGAATATTGTGATCGGTTATGTGCTCCAGAACACGAGGCCAACACTTCCTATACCGCATTTATAAGCGATGAACGTGACTCCCGTCCGGCCAGGGGTTAGACATTGCTTTATGGCCCTTATTTCTCCCCGCCACCAATTGCAGCTAAATAAGTTATTAAAATGCATAAGTGTTTCCTATAAGTCACGGAGCTGCCGAAGGCGCTGACATACTGGTAATGAAGGCGCACTATATTTAAGACCTCGCTGACAGAACCGCTCTGTCCACAACCTTAACTTGCTTATTTATTCTTCTTTCTTTTAGATATTCTAACCATTTTTTTTTTTCATTTTAATCTTCCACAAACTTTGCATTAAGACCCCAGTCAGAGGCGTCCAGGATAAATCACGCAGATTAGTTGTCACCGCAATAAATCTGCCACTGTTTGCCTTCCCTGTCAAGGATTAGAATGGCTGATTGTATGGAGATTGCTTTTTCCATACAAAGTGCTAATCGAGTACGTCTCATCCAAAGGCATGTAAGGTCAAAGCCACTGGCGGAGCGGAGCGCCACTCCTAGTACCAGTCAGGAGAACTCCACCAATGTACCCTGATGTATGATCAATGCTGAACACAACCTGTGGCCTATTCCAACAACTTGCATCTGTCACCACTCATAGGGAGCCATTGCTCTACAGATTGGGTGAGGGCCCAGACAGTCAATTGGGCAGTGTTTAATCCACATTAGCTGCAGCTCCATTTATTTTCTACGACGCTGCCGGAGTCAAGCACAGCACTCGTCTCTCTCCGGCAGCTCCATAGAGAATAAATGGAGCTGCGGGTCACACGGCAACTTGCAGCTCCATTTCTAAAACAAAGGTGCTGTCACTTTCTGCAGAGACAGCACCGCTCTTATCTCCAGTTTGGGTGCAGGTTTTGCAACTCAGTTCCATTGAAGTGAATGGAGCTAAATTGGAAACCACACCTGACCTGGGGACAAAAGTTGAGTTGTCTCTGGAGGAAATTGGCCATGTTTTTCTAACTCTGAAAAACCCCTTTAAGGCTCCGTTCACACGGAGTAAAACTGGTCTGATGGCCAAAGAGAATGAATGGGGGCTGAAATCTCAGTCACCGGACCGGCTCAAGAAGCGGGACCCGGCGCGATCAGGTAAGTATAGGGGGCTCTAGCGGGGGGTCGGGAGCCTGTCACCCCTGCATGGGGGAGTTAACAGGTTCCCTTTAAATTTTGTTTCTCCATGCTGCAGAGTATGGACCCTGTTCAGACCTGCAGCCAGACCCCCCACCACTGAAAACTTTTGACAAGCCTGGAAGATCAAAACCTCTGTAACCACACAGTGACATTATACTGACTGAACTGTTACATAACAAAGAGCATTGTCTCCGGGTAAGCTGCAGAGCTGAGAATAGAATTAGCAAAGGTTACTAATATAATTATTCTAATGTAATCACCCTCAGCTGATATACAACCAGCATGATGGACAGGGGTCTCTCCTTGTGTGAGCGGCAGAGGACAGGGACTTCCTGTGTTTGGTCTCTTTTTATGAAAAGAAAAAAGACCAAATATCAGCACGGAGGAAGCATGGAGCACAGGAAGTGCAGGAAGGGAGACGCCTAGTGGCCGTATGTATAACATTGATTTAAACATGGGGGGGGGGGAAAAAAAAAAAAAAAAAAAAAGGTGAGTATATTATAAAACTGCTTGTGATCACAACTAGAGATGAGCGAATCTCTAAAAGTTTCCCATGACTGGATCCATCTTTTCCCAGCACCTGGGCAGGAGAGGCAGGGAGCAGTGCAGACTTCAAAGCCCGCAGCCGAATGAGCATTGTGTATAGGAACGAAGCGTTTCCCAGCAGCTTGTCAGTACACATACAGGCCAGAAGTGTCACAGGTGGCTGAGCAGAGCAAGAAACATGGTGTAAAGGCAGCAGGACACCTAAATATAAACACTATTATTATTTTCCCTACACAGTCATCAGCCGTCGACACGTAGTGATGAGCGGGTAGCGGACAATATTTTTTTTTAACGCTGATGTACGGCTCCTCAGCTGATCAATGTCTTTATTACACAGAGCGATAGTCTGCAGAACCATCCTGATTTGGCAGATTATCACTCCGTGTAACAGGGCCTTAGGCGTACGTGTTCTACTATGTACAATAAAAGCGGCAGGGTTGACAGGTTCTCAGCCATTTCTATTTACCGGAGGTGGAACTGGGCTGTTTTCTTCTCAGGAGAGAATGGAACGGGAGCAGGTCTTTATACGCACATGTGACAATCTGTTCAGAATAACCTCAGTTTATACAGGAATCAGTTTTCAAGGTTGTATCATCTGAACAGTTCAACTCAATTCACCCACTGGAATAGTTTTCATGGCATGTAAGGGAGGACAACACACTGTCCTTAAAGTGTTTTTCCACAGCAGCCTACGTACGCCTCCACATTTCAAAATATAAAATGAAACTTCTTTCAAAAGAAAAAAGAAAAACAGAGAGACTGTGCCATAGAGTGCAGTGACTGTCATACACGCTCCAAGTAAACCCAAATGGGGGGAATTTATCATGGGAGGTGTAAATGTGTGTATATGTGTACATTAGAGATGAGCGACCTGGGTTCGGGTTTGAGTCGATCCGAACCCGAACGTTCGGCCTTTGATTAGCTGGGGCTGCTGAACTTGGATAAAGCTCTAAGGTTGTCTGGAAAACATGGATACAGCCAATGACTATATCCATGTTTTCCACATAGCCTTAGGACTTTATCTAACTTCAGCAGCCACCGCTAATCAAATGCCGAAAGCTCGGGTTCGGATGGACTCGAGCATGCTCCAGGTTCGCTCATCTCTAGTGTACATGCATACCCTGCAACGGATTTAACAAAAAGGTGCATGGACCTTCATAAATTCAAAGGGAATGTGTCACCTAAATTTTCTTCGGTCAGATACTAAGAGTTGTTCTTTTACTCTAATCTGTTTCTATGTTCTGACTGTATTATTTCATTATTTTCACATTCTAATAGGGGGGGGCATCTTGCCTGTGCTGTTTTTAACAGCATTTAGTGACATGTTTTATAGCGAGTCTCATGGACATAGACGACAATAGACAGTCTGTCCCCTTGGTATGAATGTGAAACATTACTGAGCGCGCTCTGTGACCTGTGAAGAGGTCATTCCACAGGGAGCTGCTATTGTCTCCTCTATCTACTGGTGTCACATGTTAGAATGGAATAACGATTTTCTGCATGATAATCGTCTCGTGTAATAGGACCCTAATGGTGCGTTTAATTTTCGAGATAACGACTGCATTTGAACGATAATCATCTCGTGTAAACACAGCGAACGATCAAGCAACGAGCGAGAAATCGTTCATTTTGATCTTTTAACATGTTCTCAAATCGTCGTTGGTTGTTGGCTAAATATTCACAAATCGCTACATGTAAACGGTCTTTCACCGATTCACTCTGTGTGTGTGAAATAGACTTAAAAGGACAACTCCCACGGGACCCCCCCCAACAAAAAAAAAAAACAAAAAACACAGACACCATACTCACCATCCCTCCGGTGACGATCGCCACTCGATTGGCCCGCCGTCTGCCTCTCCGTCACCGCCGTCCAGCGATGTCTCTCACTTCCGGGTCCAGTGGATGGAAAAGGCTGCCAGTGTGCAATCAGGGCTGAGCAAGCTGGAAGCCATGCGATGCGCTCCTGTTCACTTTCCATGAAGACGCCGAGGAGACAGAAGACTCGGACCGTGGGGGGGTCCGAAAGTGGGGGAAGGGGGCCAGAACGGGTACTTAACCACATTACAAAGTTATATAACTATGTAATGTGTGTTAAATAAGCAAAAAAAAAATTTGGGGTGGCGTGGTGTGGTAGTGCGGCGGTAAAGAATTATTCCCAGAATAACACACATTACAAAGTTATACAACTTTGTAATGTATGTTATGTCTATGAATGGCCCCCTTCCCCGTGTCCCACCACCCCCCACCCATGTACCCGGAAGTGTGGTGCGCTATACATACCTGTCACGTGCCGACCCCTGTCTCCGATCTTCAGTCAGTGACGTCTTCTTCGGACGGCCGGCGAACAGCTCCGACTGTCCCGAATGCCGGCCACCCTCTGCAGCATCATCCGATGCTCAGCTGCGATTGGCTGAGCACAGTTATGCTCAGCCAATCGCGGCTGAGCACAGTTATTACGCGGCAGAGGGGGGCGGCGGCAGCGATTCAGCCGGCCGGCCGAAGATGACGTTTGGCACAAGATGGAGGACATGAGCGACATGGATCAGGTAATGTATAATGCACCAACACTTCCAGGTACACGGGTGGGGGGTGGTGGGACACGGGGAAGGGGGCGATTCACAGACATAACATACATTACAAAGTTGTATAACTTTGTAATGTGTTATTCTGTGAATAATTCTTTACCGCCGCACTACCCCTTTAACACAATCTGCAGTTGATAAAAGGACACTTTTTACTTGAACAAGCACCATGACGTATGATATGAAATAAGGTATGAAAAACGCTAAATTTACCCTTTACACCTGTGTAGAGATGTCAGAATGCACAAAGGGGGGTGACAGTTAACCTATTCTCTGCCAGCTGTTTTCCTATATACTTTGTACTCTTCCTACTTCATTCAGGTTATTTCCTGGTCTTTTTAGCTATATGCCAATATACATGTACAGTTTTCTTCCTTCTACTCTGTAGCTGTCTTTAATTGTCATAATCACGCTTTGCCTCTGCTATTTTTTATTTTTGCATTAGGCATTTTGAAAAATACAAAATTCACTGGTCAAAGTGTGCGCTTTACTTTATTTTACATATGACACGTGTGATCTGTGCAGTCTCGCCTTCCCTGTGCTGTGTTGTGTGTTCTGTGCTGTGGTATATGTATTTAAATAATGTTTCTTTTTTTATATAAAATTTATGAATTTTTTCTAAAAAATTACTTTGTGGCTCAAATGTTTTTTGTTTAGAATTTTGGAGTTTGTTAAAGGGGTAGTGCGGCGGTAAAATATTATTCACAGAATAACACACATTACAAAGTTATACAACTTTGTAATGTATGTTATGTCTGTGAATGGCCCCCTTCCCCGTGTCCCCCCCCCCCCACCCGTGTACCCGGAAGTGTAGTGCATTATACATACCTGATCCGAGCCGACACACGTCCGTCATCTTGTGCCAAACGTCATCTTCGGCAGGCCGGCCCGAACACCTCCGATCAGCCGCTGAGCCGCGATTGGCCGAGCACAGTTATGCTCAGCCAATCGCGGCTGAGCAGCTGATGACGCGGCAGAGGGCGGACGGCACTCGGGAAGATCGAAGGTGTTCGGGCCGGCCGGCCGAAGATGACGTTTGGCACAAGATGGCGGACGGGCGCGACACGGATCAGGTAATGTATAATGCACTACACTTCCGGGTACACATGCGGGGGTGGGACACGGGGAAGGGGGCCATTCCCAGACATAACATACATTACAAAGTTGTATAACTTTGTAATGTGTGTTATTCTGTGAATAATTTTTTACCGCCGCACTACCCCTTTAAGGAAGGAATGTAGACTCTTCTGGACATTTCATGATGAAAACATAAGCAGAAATATAAAATGTAAAGGCTCTGCAAACAAGCTCTGATCTTGTGTAAAAGGGTCCTGACAGAGCGTTCCTATTATAGCAGATATAGTGGAGGTGGAGGGAGAGATAGGCTCACCTGTTTTAATGTAAATGTGTCTCCCTTTGCCCCTGCTGTGTGTAAAAGCTTCAGTAGAGCTTGCTGTGGTCGTACCTAGAACACAGAGAAGTGGGGAGAGGAACACACAGGGTTACAGAACAAAACTTCCTAAAATAATCACTATATGTCGACACATAATAGAATATTAGATTTAAGTGAATAACCAGCATTTTTTTTTTAAAAACAATTTCACTAAAGGAGAGCAAGACCCCCCCCCCCTCCCCCCCAGCGTGACGATCTCCCTTCTGTGACGCAGCTCCATTAGAAGAGGGGGAGGGTTCATCACACTGGGGGCCGGCTTCCAGTGCTTTAGACCGGGCAGGCACCATGTGCAAAAACCAGCCATGTTTCAAGAAAGGACAGCACCACTGGCATCCCAGAGCTGGCGCAAGTCTATTCATGTAAAACCTGATGGTACATTCGCTTTAAGCAACATGTACCCACAGAGCATTCCTCTGAGCAGCTTGTTTTGGTAGTGGATAATAGTCCAGTGTAACTATAATATGCATGGTGTAATATCTAGCTAATATCCAGTGTAACCGCCATGTGCTGCCCAGACAGCAGCCTGACAGGCTGGGAGTGACAGGCTGTACCTGGAGCCATACTGACTGCAGTGCATTCCCCAGCTGCTAGAGCGTGCATGGTGGAGGATCCATAGAGGAACACAGAAACTGAGGTGGTCCCACAAATGCTCAATTATGTTCAAGTCAGTAAATAGTGGTCCAGGTTAATGCTGCATTTACACAGAACGATTATCTTTCGAATTTTCTCGATAACGATCGCATTTGAGCGATAATCGTTCCATGTAAACACAATGAACGATCAAGCGACGAACGAGAAATCGCTTATTATGATCTTTCAACATCTTTTCAAATCGTCATTCGTTGTTCGCTAAAAATTCGCAGATCGCTTTGTGTAAACAGTCTTTCAAAGATTCACCCTGAAATATGGGCTAACATAAAAACGATCGCAATAACGATTTCTTACAAACTTTCTAACCATTAATTTGTCAAATTGCTGATTGTTAGAAAAACCAAATCGTCGCTTCAAAATCGTTACACGAAATCTTGGCCATGTGCTTCCAATCCATGTCGGACCTTACAAGCCGTGTGACATGTCCCATCCCATCCACCCCAGGGAGGACAATCAGCATGTATGGGTCTACATGATCTGCAAGGATGGATTCATACCCATATTGGCTGAGAGTGCCTCCATACTGTTGAACAGGCCCAGAGAATCTTGGATCTAAAATGGCTTTTAGAAAAACATGTAACTCAGGATCGGCAGCAGCTAGAAAGATGGGAGATGGCTCAAAATACTCTGGGGGGCTTGGCGACTAAGGCCAGCTAGGTTTGGGAGCATTACATTCATTTTTTTTTAGCTCTTGGGGGTAAGCTGTTTAGGAACTGTAAATTTTTTTTTCATTATTAGATTTTTATTGTGAAAACAAAGTGGGTGGACAATAAAGAATAAGCCAGAGTACACAACACAGTCAAAAAAGATACAACGTTTGGTTACAGTATCTGGAATGTTGCGAAACAGTGAGATCAAAGTGTATAAAGGGAATGTCCACTAAACAGAAATAAACGGAACATCAGTAGTAGCGCATAACAAAGGATGGAACTGTAAATTTAACTTTATCTTGATATAGACTACGACTACTCCTACTGCATTTTCGTAAAACTGACAGACAATGGCAGGATAACCCTTTAAGACAGACAGTGATGCGATCTGTTGTGACCTACCGCGTTCCCCTCCTGGAGGCTGTGACTTGAGGGGTTTAGCCCCAGCAGCTGCTGCGAGGAGGTAGAGGATGACATTTTGGCAGTGTCAAAGCTGTCTGTGAAGGTGTTACCTACAGAGGGAAGAGAAAGAGAATAAAAAACAATAGAAAGCTCTGATTCTGGAACATCCCTGTAAATGTAGAATCCACAGGGACCACCAAACGGATGGCTTCATTCATTTACAGTGTTCTCATGTAATAAGAATAGAATTACATCCAGGGGTGTCTCTGGGAATGAACCACTGCGCTCTCTCTCTCTCATATATATATATATATATATATATATATATATATATATATATATATATATATATATATACACACACACAAACTGCTCTCTGAACCCCAATGCTCAGCAACAGATTCCCTATGGATACAGCCTATGGTTGTATCCATGTTCTCCAGTTCTCCCTAGGGCGGCATCCAACTTCTGCAGCTACAAGGAATCAAATGCCAAGTGTTGGGGTTCAGAGAGGGACCTGAACAGTTGACAGGTCTGCTCCACACTAGAGCTACATGGGGCTGTGTGGTTTGTGGACAGAGAGATCTCAGATGACTTAAAATTTATTTTTGAAATCAAGATTTACAGATTTGTCGGGTGATTTTTATTAGTGGTCAGGTGGGGACCAATTGAAGGAAGGGCAGACACCGCTAAGGCACACTATAGAGAATGTGCTCCAAATGATGCAGACCCAAAGTCAGAGCAGAAGACAGAGTATAAAGAAAAAAAAAAAGTGCTATGTATAACAGACCCAATAATAGTTAAAGGGGTTCTCTGGTGTTTGAAAAACATGGCCACTCTCTTCCAGAGACAGCACTGCTCTTGTCTACAGTTTGGGTGCAGGTTTTGTAAAACAGTTCCATTGAAGTGTATGGGGCTTAAAGTGACTGTACCACCAGCCCCAGGCTGAAGCACTGGAGGCGGCCGACCCACCCTTAGTGGGAGGAAACCCCGGCCCCTCTATGATAGGGTTCCATTGATTCTAATGGAGTCACGTCATGGAGGGGCTGGAGTTTCTTCCTACTAAGGGTGGGTCCGCCGCCTCCAGTGCTTCAGCCCGGGCCTGGTGGTACCGTCACTTTAATTGCAAACCACATCTGTACTGGAGACAAGAGTGGTGCTGTCTCTGGAAGAAAGCGGCCATGTTTTTCTCAGCCTGGAGATCCACTTTAAAACTTTCTGTTTTTATACTCAGTTCCCACGTAGACAATGTCTTGAGGGGTCTCTGTACCTGCACGTAGCCGCCCCCAAACCAGCAGGACTGAGTTGTAGACGCTGTGTCTCTTTTGCGGGTCAGCCTTGGTGACGGTATATTGAAGAAAAACTACATTCATTGCTACAGCACGGCGGGGAGTCAGTCTGGCATGGCCTATAGCGTAAGAGGCGCCGCGGGCCTGGGGCACGGACGCTCTAGGCCACACTAGGGTGACTGCCTGTCGTGCTGCAATAAAAGTAGTTATTCTTCAAAGCAGCGGGAGAAAGGCCGACCCAAAGAAGACACAGCGCGAGGACCTCTACAATGCAGCACTGTCAGTATGCCGCTACAGGGTCACTTTATACTGATCAGTGAGCCGGCAGGGGATCAGGGGAAGGAGAGGGTCCTTCCTTTTATATCTGTGGCCAAACGTGGATCCGTGCTGACGACTCCATAGAATGCAATGGGTCCTTTATCTGTTCCCAATTCAGGATCCTGAATTACAGACAAAACAAAACAAAAACCTAAATACAACTGCATTATAAGCATGTGGCGTAAGGGCTGGGACCAGCTGGGCTGCCGCTCTTCTCTCTGATCCCTCAATAGTGGGGGAGAGAAGAGCCAAGCCTGGCGGCAGCTTATCCCTCTGGGAACAAAGGGCCGGCAGCTGGAATCCCTCACACAGAGGAACATGTGACTCACTGGTCCCATAGCAACCAATGACATTGCGGCCGTCATTTAGATGACGAGTGAAAGCGATGACGTCATAGGTTGCTGTGGGCAACAACCAGTCAGGCAACACACACAGTACACAGCAGGAGCTGTGAGGACACGGGTGTCTGTGGCTCCAGGCCCGCCGGGGGAACATGTGACCACGTCCCCGCACCATGATGTATAATATTATAGTACCACGGCCGCTAATGACGAGTATTACAGTGATCGCTTATTGCACTACTTACACTATACTCGCCTTACGGCATCTCGTATCACCGGCATTCTGGCCTATCCCCGGCCACGACTAAGGACGGTTAGGCGCCATAACCCGGGAAATCCCCACTTCCGGTGTCGCCTTCCACTTCCGGCGGCATTATACAGGGACGTCCGGTATTGTTTCTCTTCACTGGACCGGACATGCGCAGTACAACAGCGTCGATTCCCCCCATGCTGTCTGTTCTGCGCATGCCCGGGCCTGTGAAGACGTCAGAGCCGCGTGACGCTACAGAAAAGACCGCCCAATGCCTCGCTAACGTATATTAGTATATAATAAGAGTATGCTCCCGGGGTTAGCGCGCCGTGGCAGACGCCTGTCGCATCTATACTGGGACGGATGACATCCAGCTTGATCAGGACACATAGTTTAATATGTAAAAATGTAGGTGGTTGAGCAACGAGCCCGGATAGCTCAGTCGGTAGAGCATCAGACTTTTAATCTGAGGGTCCAGGGTTCAAGTCCCTGTTCGGGCGGCTCGTTGAATTTTTTTTTTCCCGATCTTATAATGTATGTGGGTGATCCTGTGTGTGACTCATTTTATATCACAGTACACAGGATTGTGTGTGAGTCAGTGTATGTGTCAGAACTATGTTGTACACCGTGTATCAAGGTGGTATATACTGAGCTATGGTTCGCATAGTCATAGTAACATCAGAGATGGGGGAAAAAAAAAAGAGACAGAGTGCCGCCCGAACAGGGACTTGAACCCTGGACCCTCAGATTAAAAGTCTGATGCTCTACCGACTGAGCTATCCGGGCACTCATAGGAGCTAGTGAGGATTTTCCCAGGGTAGTGTGTGACAGGACTGGGGTATGGGTGCAGTGTGAGGCTTTATATGCGTCTCCATTCACTGCAGATAACGCTAAGCAGGGTGGGCTATTGCACCATGAACACCAACGAATCCCATTGATGTTAATGGGGTCCATCAGCTTTCTGGCTGGTTTCCATTCATGAAGCAGGATTTGAGCCGACAAAAAATACTTATCTTCAAAGAAAACAGCAATCGACATAATCTGTAACTGGATTATCACTGTGCTCGGCTTGGCACTGTATCAGTGATCGCAATTTACATCAACCTGATTCTTAATGGTGCTCTGTCCCCACATAAAGTCCCCTGGGTATATTCCACATAAAGATAATAAAGGAGGACCTCACCAACTCTTCTTAGAAGTACGGTCCTCTGCACAAAACCACCCACCACACCAGGCGGTCTACTGCACAAAACCACCTACCACACCAGGCGGTCCACTGCACAAAACCACCCACCACACCAGGCGGTCCACTGCACAAAACCACCCACCACACCAGGCGGTCCTCTGCACAAAACCACCCACCACACCAGGCGGTCCACTGCACAAAACCACCCTCCACACCAGGCGGTCCTCTGCACAAAACCACCCTCCACACCAGGCGGTCCACTGCACAAAACCATCCACCACACCAGGCGGTCCACTGAACAAAACCACCTACCACACCAGGCGGTCCACTGCACAAAACCATCCACCACACCAGGCGGTCCTCTGCACAAAACCATCCACCACACCAGGCGGTCCACTGAACAAAACCACCTACCACACCAGGCGGTCCACTGCACAAAACCATCCACCACACCAGGCGGTCCTCTGCACAAAACCACCCTCCACACCAGGCGGTCCACTGCTCAAAACCACCCACCACACCAGGCGGTCCTCTGCACAAAACCATCCACCACACCAGGCGGTCCTCTGCACAAAACCACCCTCCACACCAGGCGGTCCTCTGCACAAAACCATCCACCACACCAGGCGGTCCACTGAACAAAACCATCCACCACACCAGGCGGTCCACTGCACAAAACCACCTACCACACCAGGCGGTCCACTGCACACAACCATCCACCACACCAGGCGGTCCACTGAACAAAACCATCCACCACACCAGGCGGTCCACTGAACAAAACCACCTACCACACCAGGCGGTCCACTGCACAAAACCACCCACCACACCAGGCGGTCCACTGCTCAAAACCACCCACCACACCAGGCGGTCCTCTGCACAAAACCACCCTCCACACCAGGCGGTCCTCTGCACAAAACCATCCACCACACCAGGCGGTCCACTGAACAAAACCACCTACCACACCAGGCGGTCCACTGCACAAAACCACCCACCACACCAGGCGGTCCACTGCACAAAACCACCCACCACACCAGGCGGTCCACTGCACAAAACCACCCACCACACCAGGCGGTCCACTGCACAAAACCACCCTCCACACCAGGCGGTCCACTGCACAAAACCACCTGCCACACCAGGCGGTCCACTGCACAAAACCACCTACCACACCAGGCGGTCCACTGCACAAAACCACCTACCACACCAGGCGGTCCACTGCACAAAACCATCCACCACACCAGGCGGTCCACTGCACAAAACCACCCTCCACACCAGGCGGTCCTCTGCACAAAACCACCCACCACACCAGGCGGTCCACTACACAAAACAACCCGCCACACCAGGCGGTCCACTGCACAAAACCACCCGCCACACCAGGTGGTCCACTACACAAAACCACCCGCCACACCAGGCGGTCCACTGTACAAAACCACCCGCCACACCAGGCGGTCCACTACACCAAACGTCTCACTACACGAAACGGCTCACTAGAAGAAATGGTCCACTAAACTAAAGGGCCCACTGCACGAAACGTCTTAGTACACGAAATGGCCCACTACACGAAATGGCTGACTACACAAAACAAATACTGCCTGCAGCGTTTATATGTCCGCTCAGGCCCTGCTACCTAAAAGGCTTATCCAGAAAGCAGAAGGTCCTAGCTGTTCTGCTCTCTGGGTCTCTGCTTCCGTCCCCTGGAGATACCTGCAGAGAGGGGGATGGGTGCTTGCTGCGGGCCATGTTACCTTATGTTACCAATGTCACGGCAACATCAGTCAGCTATTGGACATTGCATGCGGGAAAAACAAACAAAATGCAAGATGCCAGAGGGGGAACTGGAGCGCCAGAGAGCAAAACAGGTATAACCAGAGTTACATAAACAACATAGCTCATGGGCTTCGTGTTTGCACAAATCCCATTAAAGTTAGTGGGAGCTCCGCAAATTGCACCAGATGCGGCTGTTTTTGGCTTGTCCACGACCTCCTGCATCTTTAGCCTTTCCTCAATAGCATAATTCACCCCGAGGTCCCACTCAATGTCCTGTCACTCATGGACTGTGCAATCCAGACAGGACCAGCAACCACACAAGCTCTCTAATGAGACAATCTGATTGACAAACAAAAAGCCAATGGCTCCTCCACCTGTCAATATCTCTTGTGGCCACAGGCAACGCTATGACCAGAGTCAGGCCTATTTTCCACTTTGCTCTTGCCCTTGAGTGAAGTCACTCAAGCACTTGCAAAGTAGAGAGTAAGAAGAGGTGCCAGAGGACTGCACAGGTGAGGATAGCTACATGGGGGAGGATAGCTACATGTGAGATACTATGTACTGGGGGTCTACCTGCACAGAGAGGCCTAAGCACAGCATAGGAACACAGAGGAACCTAACTAGTATATAGTGGCACAGAGAACCTAACTACTATATATTGGCATAGAGAGACCTAGATATTATATAGTGGCACAGAGGGGCCTAACTACAATATAGTGGCACAGAGAGACCTAGGTACTATATAGTGGCACAGAAGGGTCTAACTACTATACAGTGTCACAGAGGGACCTAACTACTATATAGTGGCACAAAGAAGCCTAGCTACTAAACAGTGGCACAGAGGGACCTAACTACTATATAGTGGCACAGAGGGATCTAACTACTATATAGTGGCACAGAGGGACCTAACTACTATATAGTGGCACAGAGAGACCAAGGTACTATATAGTGGCACAGAAGGGTCTAACTACTATACAGTGTCACAGAGGGACCTAACTACTATATAGTGGCACAAAGAGGCCTAGCTACTAAACAGTGGCACAGAGGGACCTAACTACTATATAGTGGCACAGAGGGATCTAACTACTATATAGTGGCACAGAGGGATCTAACTACTATACAGTGGCATAGAGGGACCTAACTACTGTATAGTGGTACAGAGGGACCTAACTACTATATAGTGGCACAGAGGGACCTAACTACTAAATAATGGTACAGAGGGACCTAACTAGTATATAGTGGCAAAGCGGGACATAACTACTATATAGTGGGACGTAGTGGCCTAACCACTATATAGTGGCACAGAGGGATATAACTACTATATAGTGGCACAGAGAGGCCTAACTACTATATAGTGGCACAGAGGGACCTAACTACTAAATAATGGTACAGAGGGACCTAACTAGTATTTAGTGGCAAAGAGGGACATAACTACTATATAGTGGGACGTAGTGGCCTAATTACTATATTGTGGCACAGAGGGATATAACTAATATATAGTGGCACAGAGAGGCCTAACTACTATATAGTGGGACGTAGTGGCCTAACTACTATATAGTGGCACAGAGGGATATAACTAATATATAGTGGCACAGAGAGGCCTAACTACTATATAGTGGCACAGGGGGACATAACTACTATATAGTGGCACAGAGGGACATAACTACTATATAGTGGGACGTAGTGGCCTAACTACTATATAGTGGCACAGAGGGATATAACTACTATATAGTGGCACAGAGAGGCCTAACTACTATATAGTGGCACAGAGGGACCTAACTACTAAATAATGGTACAGAGGGACCTAACTAGTATTTAGTGGCAAAGAGGGACATAACTACTATATAGTGGGACGTAGTGGCCTAATTACTATATTGTGGCACAGAGGGATATAACTAATATATAGTGGCACAGAGAGGCCTAACTACTATATAGTGGCATAGGGGGACATAACTACTATATAGTGGCACAGAGGGACATAACTACCATATAGTGGCACAAAGAGGCCTAGCTACTGTATAGTGGCACAAAGAGGCCTAGCTAGTGCATAGTGGCACAGAGGGATCTAACTACTATATAGTGTAGCAGTCGATCCAGGCCTTCAAACTTTCGGTTATTATACTCAGAACTTATTGAGGATTGCTCCCCAATGAGAATAGCCCTCTTTCCTCAGTAGCTAATTCATAGCACAACTTCCCCTTTTTTAAAGTATGAACAGTATTAGACAGAAGCTAACCATTAGTTGTGTCCCCCAGTCTGGGGTACTTGAATCTCGAATAACTCCAGGTAAGTGATAAAGCTCGAGACACTTGCACCCTGTAAGCCACTACTGACTATTGCTAGCTCTGTTTCGATGCTATCAGCTAACATGAGTGGAGCGATTTTGTATATGCTCACTATCTCTCCCTGGCCTCCTGTCTTGGCCGGCCTGTTCTGTGACCAATCGGTGCAGAGACCCCCAGACTTTCTTCTGTAAGTATTCTGTAGTGTCGTTATTATTATGCCCAGTAGGTGGCAGCATCACATAGTGCTGCTGATGCTGGTGATGCTGCTCCCTGCTAGAATAGCCAGGGAGCGGTGGTCACAAGGGGCTGCAACAGATGGTACAGTGCAATGCTAGCTGGGTGCAGTAGTGCGTAATATATGTCACAAGGTAGGTGGGTGATGCTGGTGTAGTATCCCTAGTAGGCTGTTTGAGTGATGCAAGGTGCAGGTGATGACCTCTAAAAAACAGGATTCAGTGAGAACACTGTAAACTTTACTGACCATGTTACAGTCTCATACAGCTCAGCGTAGATACAGCTTTTACACTTGAAAGTAAGAATATTTGGTCACTGTCCCTTTAAGGTCACTGCAAGTAGCAGGGTAACTGGAAACGTGGACTGGTACAGTACGATACTAGAGCTAGGTGGGCCGCTATGGGTTACCGATCTACTCGGAGGGAACTGCAGTTAGATCAGATAGATATGGAAAGGGATGGTGGTCTGATGTACAGCAGCAGCCATATGTGCACAGGAGGCTGCAGGGGTCCCAGCGGTAGCAGAGAACGTAGAAAAATGGTGGAAGATCCGGCGCACCAAGACCTGCATAAAAAGCTAAAACCAAACTTTTATTGCATTTCCAGGTGTAAAATCCTTGGGTGCAGAATATACATGAGCGAACCCCGAGTATGTTTGGGTCCTTCCAAACCCGCACTCTCGCCATTTGATTACCAATGGCTGAAGAAGTTAGATGCAGCCCTAGAGAGTCCTGGAAAACATGGATAGAGCCTATGGTAGCTTCCGTATAAGAATATATACAGTACATGGGGAGACCCTGCTCCTCACTGATGCCACTCAGCGGAAATTAAAGAGGTTGTCCAGGCAAAACTAACTAGTCTCCGCGCCACAGGATAGGGGGCAAGTAAGAGATTGTGGGTCGTCCGATCTCTGTACCCCAAGACGATCTCCATATCGGCCCCCAGCTCCTTTGTTATGAATACAGCCGGGGGTACTGCACGTGACCCGCAGCTCTATTCATTCCTATGGAGCCGCGGGAGAGAGGTGAGTACAGCGCTGGGCTCTTTTTGGCGGCTCCATAGAAATGAAGGTTGGAGGTCACGTGCTGTACCCCTGGCTGTATTCATAACACAGAAGGTGGGGGCTAATATGGAGATCGGCGGGGGAGTACAGAGGTCGGACACCCCACAATCTCTTACTTACACAGCAGTACATACTTACCTAGTGTGTTGCTGCTGTGATCCGGCATCCTGCTCTTTGGCTCTCCCGTCCAGGTCCTGTGTCTTCACATCCTGCTGGAGGTCTGAAGGAGGCGTAGCAATGCTAGGGAATGCTATTGGCTGTTCAGGCATGATGGGAATTGTAGTTTTGTAGATGAAGCGCCTCAGATTGACACTCATACTGTGTCTGATCACTGCCCAGTATAAAGTACAAATTACATTGTAAATACTGAAAGCTCTTATCTCCACCTAGTGGCCATAGCTGGAGCTACAGCTTATTATAGAGTTATTGTTTTGGGGGAGATTAAGCATCCATTTCCTTAAAAGAGTAGAGATTAGGAATACTGAATAATTCTTAATATCCACTTGTTTAGAGACTGAGAAGTAAGTACTGTAGTAGTGTCCTGTCCTGCACCCCATCACTACAATGGCTGTAGGCAGCTGCAGTACTGCACGCGTCCACTAGGTGGCGCCCGCCTCTTCAGTGTCCCATTGTCTGCCGTGTTAATCAGTGTGCTGCTCCCAGCCTGCTGCGCGTTCACACTCACACACACTCAGCCTCAGCTCACAAGGATTTCCTACGGATCTCCCCCCGATCTCTCCCGAGGATTGCACCAGGCTACTGGACGAGGAAGCAGGTGAGATGGGAGCGGAAAACGGAACCGGGGGCCGCCGTGCGATGCGGCTGTGTGGAGCCGGTGCGGGGTAACCCGTGCGCTGCCGGGGCTGCAGGGGTGCGGTGCGGTCAGCAGCTGCTGTGTAAGGTGCATGGCTGCAGGGGGGGGGGATGCTGCATCTATGGGTGGCTAGGGATACAGGGTGGTGTGGTGGATGTGACCCCTGCAGCCTCTGATACACTGTAACTACTGTATATACAACATGGCATCTCTGGGGTATGTGGTGTAAGAAGGGGGGTAGTAGCATATATTAGGATATATATGGGGGTAGTAGCATGTAGTAGGATATATATGGGGGTAGTAGCATGTAGTAGGATATATATGGGGGTAGTAGGATATATATGGGGGTAGTAGGATATATATGGGGGTAGTAGGATATATATGGGGGTAGTAGGATGTATTAGGATATATATGGGGGTAGTAGCATATATTAGGATATATATGGGGGGGTAGTAGGATATATATGGAGGTAGTAGGATATATATGGGGGTAGTAGCATATATTAGGATATATATGGGGGTAGTAGCATATATTAGGATATATATGGGGGTAGTAGCATATATTAGGATATATATGGGGGTAGTAGGATATATTAGGATATATATGGGGGGTAGTAGGATATATTAGGATATATATGGAGGTAGTAGCATATATTAGGATATATATGGAGGTAGTAGCATATATTAGGATATATATGGGGGGTAGTAGGATATATACAGCACAGTAGCTGCTCTGATTTACCCCAGTGCTGGTATCTGGGACCGTCCGCAGTGTCTGGGGACATAGCAACAGTGGACAACAGTGTGGAGCTCCCTGGGCATCTGGGGGGTTGGAGTCCTGACAAAGAAGCTGGGGATCTCTCTCCGGGCTGGAAGCGTGCAGCTGATCCGGATCGCAGGGTTTGCTATGGTAATAGATGAGTTTTAGGGTCTGTTCACACTGAGGAACTTCAAGCTGCATCCGCTCTTCATTTCATTCGTATTCCTCTTGAAATTCCGCCTGTAAAATATGTAAATTTCCTGCTGTGCTCTGTTGTTCACACATCGGAGTTTACATGTGGAAGGTTCTGCCGCGGATCCGCTTTCCACCCAAAGAACTGAAGCCTTAATTCTTTGGGCGGATTCCGCTAGAGAAATCCCATAGAAGTCATTGGGGCTTTGAATTTCGTCTTTCTCCTCGAATTCCGCGCCAATTCCGCCAGAGCTGATGAAGAGGAAATTTTAAGCAGAAAACTTTCCTCTTCTATCCCTCGCTATTCCTCAGTGTGAATGTTGTGCGCTAAAGCTGCCCGCCGTCATGCAGTGAGTACTCTGAATACATGGGGTCTAAGCCAAACACCAGGAGAAAAGCTTCAATGTGGGAGTATTAAAGCTGGATTAGCTAATAATAATAGTAATAATAACAATAAGGCGGGAGTAACTAATAGTAATAATAATAAGGCTGGAGTAACTAATAGTAATAATAATAAGGCTGGAGTAACTAATAGTAATAATAATAAGGCTGGAGTAACTAATAGTAATAATAATAAGGCTGGAGTAACTAATAGTAATAATAATAAGGCGGGAGTAACTAATAGTAATAATAATAAGGCGGGAGTAACTAATAGTAATAATATTAAGGCTGGAGTAACTAATAGTAATAATGATAAGGCTGGAGTAACTAATAGTAATAATAGTAATAATAATAAGGCTGGAGTAACTAATAGTAATAATAGTAATAATAATAAGGCTGGAGTAACTAATAGTAATAATAATAATAAGGCTGGAGTAACTAATAGTAATAATAATAATAAGGCTGGAGTAACTAATAGTAATAATAATAATAAGGCTGGAGTAACTAATAGTAATAATAATAATAATAATAATAAGGCTGGAGTAACTAATAGTAATAATAATAATAATAAGGCTGGAGTAACTAATAGTAATAATAATAGGGCTGGAGTAACTAATAGTATTAATAATAATAAGGCTGGAGTAACTAATAGTAATAATAATAATAATAAGGCTGGAGTAACTAATAGTAATAATAGTAATAAGGCTGGAGTAACTAATAGTAATAATAATAGGGCTGGAGTAACTAATAGTAAAAATAATAATAATAAGGCTGGAGTAACTAATAGTAATAATGATAAGGCTGGAGTAACTAATAGTAATAATAATAATAATAAGGCTGGAGTAACTAATAGTAATAATAATAATAATAAGGCTGGAGTAACTAATAGTAATAATGATAAGGCTGGAGTAACTAATAGTAATAATAATAATAATAAGGCTGGAGTAACTAATAGTAATAATAATAGGGCTGGAGTAACTAATAATAATAAGGCTGGAGTAACTAATAGTAATAATAATAAGGCTGGAGTAACTAATAGTAATAATGATAAGGCTGGAGTAACTAATAGTAATAATAATAAGGCTGGAGTAACTAATAGTAATAGTAATAATAATAAGGCTGGAGTAACTAATAGTAATAATAATAAGGCTGGAGTAACTAATAGTAATAGTAATAATAATAAGGCTGGAGTAACTAATAGTAATAATAATAAGGCTGGAGTAACTAATAGTAATAATAATAAGGCTGGAGTAACTAATAGTAATAATAATAATAAGGCTGGAGTAACTAATAGTAATAATAATAAGGCTGGAGTAACTAATAGTAATAGTAATAATAATAAGGCTGGAGTAACTAATAGTAATAATAATAAGGCTGGAGTAACTAATAGTAATAATAATAGTAACAAGGCTGGAGTAACTAATAGTAATAATAATAAGGCTGGAGTAACTAATAGTAATAATAATAAGGCTGGAGTAACTAATAGTAATAATGATAAGGCTGGAGTAACTAATAGTAATAATGACAAGGCTGGAGTAACTAATAGTAATAATAACAAGGCTGGAGTAACTAATAGTAATAATAATAAGGCTGGAGTAACTAATAGTAATAATAATAAGGCGGGAGTAACTAATAGTAATAGTAATAATAACAAGGCTGGAGTAACTAATAGTAATAATAATAAGGCTGGAGTAACTAATAGTAATAATAATAAGGCTGGAGTAACTAATAGTAATAATAATAATAGTAATAATAATAAGGCTGGTGTAACTAATAGTAATAATAATAATAGTAATAAGGCTGGAGTAACTAATAGTAATAATAATAATAAGGCTGGAGTAACTAATAGTAATAATAGTAATAAGGCTAGAGTAACTAATAATAATAAGGCTGGAGTAACTAATAGTAATAATAATAAGGCTGGAGTAACTAATAGTAATAATAATAAGGCTGGAGTAACTAATAGTAATAATAATAAGGCTGGAGTAACTAATAGTAATAATAATAGTAATAAGGCTGGAGTAACTAATAATAATAAGGCTGGAGTAACTAATAATAAGGCTGGAGTAACTAATAGTAAAAATAATAAGGCTGGAGTAACTAATAGTAATAATAGTAATAAGGCTGGAGTAACTAATAGTAATAATAAGGCTGGAGTAACTAATAGTAATAATAGTAATAAGGCTGGAGTAACTAATAGTAATAATAAGGCTGGAGTAACTAATAGTAATATTAATAAGGCTGGAGTAACTAATAGTAATAATAGTAATAAGGCTGGAGTAACTAATAGTAATAATGATAATAAGGCTGGAGTAACTAATAGTAATAATAAGGCTGGAGTAACTAGGCTGGAGTAACTAATAATAAGGCTGGAGTAACTAATAATAAGGCTGGAGTAACTAATAGTAATAATAGTAATAGTAATAAGGCTGGAGTAACTAATAGTAATAATAATAATAAGGCTGGAGTAACTAATAGTAATAATAATAAGGCTGGAGTAACTTGTGGCCTCACAGTATTAGACTATGTTCACACGTATGATTTGTATAAATCGCAATTTGCAACAACGGCCTTGATTTATGCGAAACATATGTCTAATTGAAATGAATAGAATCCCGGCCGGAGTGTATACATATATACATACACATAGTATGCTCCAGCCGGGATTCCATCCGGCCACACGAAAAACTAACATGTCAGTTTTCTGCGGCCATTATTCTCCGGCCGCACGCTCCATTGTGTGCAATGGTGAATTGGGATGCGGGTTCCCACGGGTGCGCTCGCATCCGAATTCACCAGAAGTGAAGATCATCCGGCCGACACTGCGCTACTGGTCGGGATAATCTTCAGTAACACTGACCAGTAACAGTTACTGCTGGTTTACCGTATTTTCCGGTGTATAAGACGACTTTATAACCCCGAAAAATCTTCTCAGAAGTCGGGGATCGTCTTATACGCTGCATATGGTCTCCCCATACGGTGGGGGGCCACGATGGTCATCGTATGGGGCGACCATTATTAAAACAAAAAAACCTTTTAACTCCCAGCCTCCCTACTGACGTACACTACCTGCGCCGGAGACGGAGATCGCTGAACCTCTCCTGGGCAGCCAAGCGTCTCATTGGAGAGGCTTGGAGATGCTCGGCTGCCGGCAGAGCTTTGGGAGAATGAGAGAGGCTTCGGGAACTTTCGGCGCCTCTCTCATTCTCTCGAAGCCGAGCATCTCTGAGCCTCTCAGATGAGACGCTTGGCTGCCGGGGAGAGGTTCGGCAATCTCCGGTGCACTGCTTGTGCCATGAACGGTACGGGAGGCCGGGAACAGGTCCTAGGTGAATTAAATGTTTTGTTCAGGCAGGGGTTCCGGCGTATAAGGCGAACCCCTGACAATCTTCTTAAAAGGCAGGGGTCGTCTTATACGCCCAGTCGCCTTACACGCCTGAAAATACGGTAGATGTCCCAGCAATACAAAACTGAACCTGTTCGGTTTTACCAAAGCCAAGCGTGCGCCATTTGATTCCGTGCGGCTGCAGAAGTTGGATGCAGACCCCAGGCACCCCTGGTAGCAGCAGTAAGTGGTGTGTCCTGTATGAGAAGTGTGTATGATGCCAGGATCACATGTGGCACCTAAGGTCTGTAGTATCTAGCTGCTCCTGCGAGGACCACTGGAAGCTGCGGAGGGCTCCAGCTCACAGATATGCTTCCTACTGTGTGGGATCCTAAAGGGGGTCTCCAGCGAAAATCTTTTTCTTTCAAATCAGGTTTCAGAAAGTTATATAGATTTGTTATAGATTGGTAATTTACTTCAATTTTAAAATCTCAAGTCTTCATGTACTTATCAGCTGCTGTATGTCCTGCAGGAAGTCTGACTCTCTGCTCTCTGCTGCCACCGCTGTCCATGTCAGGAACTGTCCAGAGCAGCAGCAAATCCCCATATAAATCCTCTCCTGCTCTGTGCAGTTCCTGACATGGACAGAGGTGGCAGCAGAGAGCACTGTGTCAGACTGGAAAGAATACACCACTTCCTGCAGCACATACAGCAGCTGATAAGTACTGGAAGACTGGAGACTTTAAGTAGAAGTAAATTACAAATCTATGTAACTTTCTGACACCAGTTGGTTGGAAAGAAATAGATTTTCACGGGAATTCCCCTCTAATATGCTGCCAGAAGACTTGTACACTGTAGGGTCTAATGCTGGCCATTGAGATAACCATTGGATGACATGACCCCATTGGATTCCGCAGACAGTCTTGTAACTCTTCCCCAATGGCAGATGTTGGGGGTATGGGAGGGATGTTGGCGAGAATATCTGGCAGCGGCTTATAATATACGAATATACATGCAGGTTTGGCAGCGCTCACACGTTCCCGGAGCAGCCAAGGGAAATAGCTGTTGGCTGAACAAGCATCATGCCGACAGCATCAAGTGTATGGACGGCCATAGTTGTGTCTTGTCATCTAGAGAGGGGGGGTCATCTCTGTAACATGGGATCTCAGTCATCTAGTCATCTTTATCTTGTGTCAGAAAGTTATACAGGTTTGTCATTTACTTCTGTTTAAAAATCTCCAGTCTTCCAGTACTTATCAGCTGCTGAATGTCCTGCAGGAAGTGGTGTATCCTTTCCAATTAGACACATTGCTCTCTGCTGCCTTTGGCTGTCCAGGCATGATGGGAGTTGTAGTTTTGCAACAGTTATAGAACCAAGGTTCCCTACCCCTGAGCTAGAGGGTCGCAGTTTGGCATCCCTGAAAAATTGCATTCTATGCACTGCATTGAACTCTATGGGGAACAACGGACGTTGTTCACACACTGTATTAAAGAACGGCCCTTGTTCCCCCTACGGCTGCACAAATAATTGACATGTCAATTATTTACAGCCGCTAATGCAGAAACAACAGCCGTTGTTCCCCCACTGTCCACACAGTGTGTGGCCGTTCTGATGGCAGTACATTGCATGGACTTCAATGGTTAAAGGGGTTGTTTACCAACATTTTTTTTTCTTTCAATTCAAGTGGTGTCAGAAAGTGCCAGAGATTTGTAATGTACTTCTTTTAAAAAATCTCCTGTCTTAAAAATTCCAGTACTTATTAGCTGCTGTATGTCCTGCAGGAAGTGATGTATTCTTTCCAGTCTTTCACGTCAGGAACTGTCCAGAGCAGGAGAGGTTTTCTATGGGGATTTGCTGCTGCTCTGGACAGTTCCTGAGATGGACAGAGGTGGCAGCAGAGGAGCACTGTGTCAGACTGGAAAGAATATACCACTTCCTGCAGAGCATACAGCAGCTGAATGTTTCCCATGTGTAATGTAGTATATGTCCGATATCCCTGGTGGATGTGACCATGATGCTCCGGCATCATCCAGCACCTCACATTGAGCTGTCATCTGGAATTAGCTGGTTGCTTAATATGGGAGTTGTTACTAAACACTCTTTCATTTCCTTAGTATAGATGACTGCAATAGGTGTATTGGGAGGGGAGAAGAGTATTGGGAGTACTTTTTTTTTACAAAGAGTTGATTGGCCATTTAAAGGGGAATAATCAGCAGGTTAGACGACTCCTGCTGGTAGCCCCCTATAGTGCACGGAGCACTGAGGAGTAAGATCTGTCTCTTACCTTCCTCCTCTGCGCGGTTCCCATGCTATTTGTAGTGTAATCCTGGTCTGATAAAGCTGTTTGGAGCACTGGGGGCGGGGCTACCATGTCCAGAGCTCCAATCTGGCCCGCTCCACTGATAATCATTAGAAGGGATGGCGGCCAGGGGTGAATCGGTGTGCTGGGTGTTTTAGCCCCGCCTCCAGTGCCCCAACCTTACCGGACATAGGATTACACTACAAAAAGCACGGGAATGGCACCGAGGATGAAGGTAGGAGACATATCCATCATATATCATCATTAGCGCCCTGTGCACTATAGGGACATATCAGCTGGTTAGTCGTCTAACCTGCTGATAGTTCCCTTTAAAGGGGTAGTGCGGCGCTAAACAATTGTTCACAAAATAACACACATTACAAAGTTATACAACTTTGTAATGTATGTTATGTAAGTGAATTGCCCCTTTCCCCGTGTTTCCCCCCCCCCCCCACGCTAGACCCGAAAGTGTGATGCAGTATACTCACTGCATCTCGTGTCGACCCCCGTCCGCCATCTTGTGACAATGACGTCATCTTTGGGAGGCCGGACGAACCGCTCCATCCGTCCCTCATGCCGCCCCCCCCTCTGCCGTGTCATCAGCAGCTCAGCCACGATTGGCTGAGCATAACTGAGCTCAGCCAATCAAGGCTGAGCACAGTTATGACGCGGCGGGGGGGGGGGGCGGATGGAGTGGTTCGGTCGGCCTCCCGAAGATGACGTTATTGTCCCCAAGATGGCGGACGGGGGTCGACACGAGATGCAATGAGTATAATGCACCACATTTCCGGCTCTGGCGTGGGTGGGGGGGAAACACGGGGAAGGGGGCCATTCACTAATATAACATACATTACAAAGTTGTTTAACTTTGTAATGTGTGTTATTTTGTGAATAATTGTTTAGCGCCGCACTACCCCTTTAAACTCTGTCTACGGTAACTGAGACCTGTAAGTTCTGTTGAGGATGTGAATGTCTTTTGCTTTCAATTAGCCAAAGTGCAGGCCACTAATGGTAGAGAGATGAGCCCTTCTCTAGTCCACTCATTCATGGCTGAAGAAGTTGGATGGAAAACATGGATACGGCTATGCTTTGTCTGTCCAGGCATGATGAGAGTTGTAGTTTTACAACAGCTGGAGGGCCGGAGGTTCCCCATCCCTGCTATAGACCTACATCAGCATTACATTACACGTCTGTGGACTGCAGATAAACCATGTACAGATGTCATGAAGGAACCAGCAGAATTCATAATTAAAATGTTGGTGTGAGTGTTAAAGAAAACAACATACAGCCTTAAAGGGTTACTCCAGCAGAAATGTATTTTTTTCAAATCAGCTGGTGTTAGGAAGTTATAAAGAATGATAATTTACTTCTTTTTAAAAATCTCAAGTCTTCCAGTACTGTATGTCCAGCAGGAAGTGGTCAGACTGCAAAGAATACACCACATACATCAGCTAGTAAGGACTGGAAGACTGGAGAATTTTAAGTAGAAGTGTATGTAACTTTCTGGTACAAGTTGATTTGTGTTTTTTTTCCCACCAGAGTACCCCTTTAAATTTGTGCACACAAGGGGAGATGCTTACTAAATTCACAAGGGAAGTCGTACACATGAAGTGGATGCTATAAATCTCATGGATTAGAGAAAGTGTCTCTTCTTTGGAGGGATTAGCAGAACACCTAGGCGTAGGAGTGCGGCCATGGTGGGGTTACTCCGGTGTGCAGCCTTCTGGCAGCCGGTGACAGCTGACGTGCTGGGTGTATCTAGTGCTGTAACCTATCATAAGCTGTCCTCATGAATCCGGCAATACCTGTTTACTTCCAGATCTATTTACCTAAGGTGAGTTTCTGGTTATGTCAGGTAGCTCTGGGGATATCTGTATATGGCAGATAGCAGCGGGCAGACACATAGGGGGAGATTTATCAAACATGGTGTAAAGTGAAACTGGCGCAGTTGCCCCTAGCAACCAATCAGATTCCACCTTTCATTTTCCAAAGAGTCTGTGAGGTATGAAAGATGGAATCTGATTGGTTGCTAGGGGCAACTGAGCCAGTTTCACTTTACACCATGTTTGATAAATCTCCCCCATTGATTGTTTTTAATTTACGATACCAACAAACTATACAAGAACAATGTTTCAGGGGCCCGTATCTACCTGCACAAACCCGAGACCCCTTGGTGGTTGGAGCATTGCACATGTATGAGAATAACGGCACCTCTCACATTCAGTTCTTGGATGTTCATTGGGATCTGTTGGCTGGAAACTTTTGTTAAACGGATACTCCAGATGATTTTTCTTCTTTTCTTTCAAATCAACTGGTGTCAGAAAGTTATACAAATTTGTAATTTACTTCTATTTGGAAATCTCCAGTCTGCCAGTACTTATCAGCTGCTGTATGTCCTGCAGGAAGTGATGTGTTCTTTCCGGTCTGACACAGTGCTCTCTGCTGCCACCTCAGGAACTGTCCAGAGCAGGAGAGGTTTTCTATAGGGATTTGCTATCCTTTGGACAGTTCCTGACATGGACAGAGGTGGCAGCAGAGAGCACTGTGTCAGACTGGAAAGAATACACTACTTCCTGCAGGACATACAGCAGCTGATAAATACTGGAAATTATTAAATAGATTTAAATTACAAATCTACACTATATAGCTTTCTGTCACCAATTGTTCAGGCATGATGGGAATTGTAGTTTTGCAACAGCTTGAGAGACAAAAATGTCCCTATCCCTGATGTAATACATGGAGGAAGGGGGTCTCATGTTGGGGAACCCCCTTTATTATATGGCATTCATATGCCTTTATAGAATATATGGATAACTCATTATGCTTATGATGCAAGGAACAGAAGTAGAGCATACTCAGGTCTGATCATTCGTAGTTTGATTACCGGTGGCTGAAGAAGATGGATACAGCCCTAGGGAGTCCTGGAGACCATGGATACAGCCATAGGCCTTAGGCTGTATCCATGTTTCTTGGACACCCTGGGGCTGCATCCATCTTCTTCAGCCACCGGTAATCAAACCCCGAATGATCGGACCTGAGTATGCTCCAGTTGTAAAACCTATTGAATTCCAGGTTATCATGTGTCCAAGGCAGGTGGGAAAATGAAATGCATATGACTGGCGGCCATGTATACAAAGCAGACTGTGAGAGTTCAGCGGTGGCTAATGAGATGCCTGGTCAAAGGTCACCCTTACTGATACGGAGGCTAGGTGTCATTTGCATGATCATTGATGGGAAAATTCATGTTACTTTTTATTAGGAGGAAGATCAAATAAAACCAATCTATTTCCTTCTCTTTCTGCTATATATCCCGGGCTGCATATTGTGTCGTGCTCTTTAGTTGACAGATATAGTGGGGCACAGTCCTAGCCTGAAAGGGGTTATCCAGCGCTACAAAAACATGGCCACTTTCCCCCTACTGTTGTCTCCAGTTCAGGTGCGGTTTGCAATTAAAGGAGTTATCCAGCGCTGGATAACCCTTTTAAGCTCCATTTACTTCAATGGAACTGAGTTTTGAAACCCCTCCCAAACTGGAGACAAGAGTAGGGGGAAAGTGGCCATGTTCTTGTAGTGCTGGATAACCCCTTTAAGCCCCTATTACACAGGGCAACTTAAGGAGCAAACGAGAACTGTCAGCACTCATTTGCTCCTTTTCCCCTGCGAGCTGCTGCTGCGGCAGCAAGCAGGTGAGTACAGGGGGGGGGGGGGGGGGGCGCTAGATCGTCCGGGTAGCCCATAGAGGATAGCGGCGCTCCTGTTACGCCGGTGAAAGGGGGCATAATGGAAACCTTTATATATGGTACAGGACTAAATCAGGTTCAAGAGGGAAGAAACTGAACTCTAGAACCAGAGGACAAAGTGAGGGGTTACTGGGGGGAAGATCAGAAGCAACACGAGTAACTATTACTGTACTGAGGTGGTTGGTAAATCTACAATAGCAGAATGTAAACCTGCCTGGTATATACATATATCTATCCTGAGATAATAAGAAGGGAAATACTAATAGGGCTGACTAGATGGAGCGGGGGGGGGGGGGGGTCATCTCTGCTGACAATCTTCTATGTTTCTATGTCTTTGGGGTCTTGTCCCGCAATAATGAGCAACAGTCTTGAGCAGCGACCCCTCCTCTATGATATACAGAGAATCCTCCATGCCGGGTGTTACCTGCGGCTATAGGTTGTGGTTTCCGGCTCGTGTGTCAGCCCTTCCCCCTCAGTTATTAGCTCTCCTATTCATATTAATGGCATCTTTTCCCAATGCAATGTCTGTTATATTATGCTGCTGCGGCTAATAATAGCTGTAATGTTGGTTTTATGTGTGGCTTTAAGCTAATGTGTCTATGAAGTATTAACCTAGATGATGGAGCTCGTGGCAAGTTGTCAGTAGAATTTCCTGTTAGCGGATCTCCCAGGGGGAATGAGGAGTGCGGTGTTTTATCTTATTTCGTACTACACAGTCATTTAGGTTTGTACTATATACATAGCCTTATTTGTAGATTTCTTTTTCTTTTTTTTTTTTTTTTTTTTAGTCTTCAGACCAGGTTCTTACTTTGCGGCAGCTGCATGCAAACATACTACACTCATATGCAAAGACCACTGGCCATACAATTTATTAAAGGGGTACTCTAGTGATTTTTCTTTTTCTTTTTAAATCTACTGGTGTCAGAAAGTTACATTAATGTGTAAATTACTTCTATATAACTATCTCCAGTCTTCCAGTACTTATCAGCTGCTGTATGTCCTGCAGGAAGTGGTGTATTTTTTCCAGTCTGACACAGTGCTCTCTGCTGCCCCCTTTGTCCATGTCAGGAACTGTCCAGAGCAGGAGAGGTTTTCTATGGGGATTTGCTGCTGCTCTGGACAGTTCCTGACATGGACAGAGGTGGCAGCAGAGAGCACTGTGTCAAACTGGAAAGAATACACCACTTTCTGCAGGACATACAACAGCTGATAAGTACTGGAAGACTGGAGATTTTTAAATAGAAGTTAATTACAAATCTATATAACTTTCTGACACCAGTTGATTTGAAAGAAATAGATTTTTGCTGGAGTACCCCTTTAATAATACCACAGTTTTGTCACTAAAGTCATGTGGTCATTGGCCACTGCATGTGGGTGTGGTTTTGTCTGCATGCATAAGCACAGATTTTTCCCTCATTATAGTAGCGGCACTCACCAACCTTCTGACTCTTTTATCTTTATTCCAACACAATTACAGATCCGGCAGATGAGGCAGAATACAGGCGGCAGGCACGTTCCTGGTTGCGGACTTTGATATTGTTTAGCTGAGCACTACCTGTCCTAAATCGCCTACACAAGCGTGTCCATCTATAACCATCTCTGCAGTGAGGGGTGCTGTACTGGCATCTACTGAGCTTGTAAAAGTGAATGTGTGTACAAAGCTTAAAGGGGTGTTAACCAAAAACATTTCTCTTTTAAATCAACTGGTACCAGAAAGTGCATGAGGTTTGTAATTTACTTCTATTAAAATATCTCCAGTCTTCCAGTACTTATCTGCTGCTGTATGTCCTGCAGGAAGTGGTGTATTCTTTCCAGTCTGACACAGTGCTCTCTGCTGCCACCTCTGTCCATGTCAGGAACTGTCCAAAACAGCAACAAATCCCCATAGAAATCCTCTCCAGGCTGGAAAGAATACACCTCCTTCTGCAGGGCATACAGCAACTGATAAGAACTGGAAGACTGGAGAATTTTTTATAATAGAAGTAAATTACAAATCTCTGACACCAGTTAATTTTCAATACTTTTTTGTGAACTACCCCTTTAAAGGTAGACTGTGGACTTCCCCAATACGCAAACAATGCTCCTACAAAGAAGGCCGACTCAGATCGATAAAAAAAACCAATAACTGTTTATTTTTATTAAGTTTCCTCAAACAATAAAACCATTGTCTATAAAAGACTCACAGCAGGATAAACCCTGTAGGATAAGCCACAATGACTACAAATCACAGAGTAGTAGTGTCCGGACACGAGCACAGATAGGGGGAGCAGAAGGGAAACAGGTAAATTGTAATTATTACAAGCAAAATAAGAGTAATAAATGGGGTGCATCAGCCGCCAGTATTCCCTACGCCTCTCCTGTACGGCATAGTCCCTCAGTTACCGCTCTATAAACAGTAGTTAAAGGAAAAGTCCCATCAAAGTGAAAATCTACGACAGGCAAAAAATGTACTTTTCCTTGTGGCCGTAACACCACAGTGACCTGCAGCTCTTCTACCTGCAGCATCACATACCGAGTAATTGCTCGCTCAGCCAATCAGTGACTGGGGCGGGACATCAGCAGCATGGCCCTGTCAGTAAGGCGTGGCGCATGTTCCTGCAGTTCCCCCACTCCCAGCAGTGTATCAGAGATGCTGCCCGTGTGGTGGTGGTGGGTTACAGGCCTTCCACGTCTGTGTTCCATGTGAATGCAGCCTAAGGGTCCTCTTACATGGACGGATGTGCAATTAATTGTCAAGTTCAGCGTTTGCTTACAGATAAGTGCTGCCCTTTTTTGGGGGGATTATTGGGTGAATGAGCGTTCCTAGGAAAGCTTGTTAGCCATACAGCTTGTGTAAAAGGGTCTTAGAGGGTTTCTCCAGGATAAGCTGGCAGCTGTGGCAGAGTGGGGCAGGGAAGTATATAGCACTGTTCTTCCTCCGCAGCTCCGGCAGCATCAGTGATTCTGATTTTATCCTGGATAACCCCTTTAAGTAGTCACTCCTGTCTCTGTTAGGCCTCGTCCACACAGCCACCATTAAGGGTGCCTTCACACGTACTGGATCCGCAGCGGATTTCAAGCTGCGAGTTTACTGCGAAATCTGCTGCGAATCCTGATAGCGTCACTTCAGTGGGGTTACATACCCGCAGCAGAGTTTTCATTCCGCTGACATTATGTAACCTGTTACCTTTAACCCCCCGCAGCATACATTACCTGTTCGGCGCAGCTTCTGCATGTGAGGCACCAGACTCCCGTCAGTCCCACTTAGGGCCCTATTCCACAGGACGATTAACGTTCAGAACGAATCGATAATCGTTTGAATAGCAGTTAACGATTAAACAACGAGTGAGAAATCGTTGATCGCTTAATAAGACCTGGACCTATTTTTATCGTTGGTCGCTTGCAAATCGTTCACATGGAATAAGACGTCGTTCAGTCGTTTGCAGTAGCGACGAACGCAATAGCGACGACAAAACAACCGCAAGAACGATCATAAGTATCGATCATCCTTCCGTGTAAATGGGTGAACGATTTCAGGATGTTCGCAATAGCGGTCATTTGAGATTGTTTATCGTTAACGATTATGCGAACGATAATCGTCCCGTGGAATAGGGCCCTTAGCCAATCGGTGCTGCCGCACACTGATGGGGACTGATGGGAGCCTTACATGCAGCCTCTGCGCAGGTAATGTATGCTGCGGGCTACGGGGGGTTAGAGGGGCTGGGCTTCATACTCGCAGCCAAATTCAAATTCCGCTGCAGGTATGTAATCCCTTGAACTCCACACTACCAGGATCCGCAGCAAATTATACTGCAAACTCGCAGCGTCAAATCCGCTGTGAATCCGGTACGTGTGAAGCTATCCTAAAGTAGTAGTCTGGGCAGAGCTCTTTTTTCTTTAGGGGCAGGCAGGGGAGGATAAATGAAATAACCTGCTCTCACCACTCCTGCTCCAGGACCTCGCTATGACCGCTGACTGGCCGAGCAGACCTGATGCTTTACGACCCGGGACCAGAAAACGTTGGGGGACCCAGAGACTGAACCGGCTGTATGCGGCCACAAGCGCTGGAGCCGGGGAGGTGGGAGCATGTTATTTCTTGTATCCTTCTCTTCCCCAATGAAAAAGAGGTCTGCCCGGACTTGTCCTTTAAAGGGGTACTCTCACTTAGTAAAGTTGTTATAAATCTTATATAACACAAAAGTAAGAAAGTTCGCAAATGCTTTTAATTAGCAAGATTGCTTCCTTTCACCCTGTGCCCTGTCCCTGTGGCTGACAGCTCCATGTCTGGGGTGATGTCCCCGGGGGCCGGGCCCTAGGGAAGCACGCGTCAGCTGGTCAGTATTCTCAGCCGGCTTCCACAGATCACAGACTGCTCCAGGGCTTGCGGGGGGAAATACGTCTAAGTACAGACTGTTGAGAGCACATTAAAGTCTATGGGCCAATGCACACTACTGGGAATGCCTTGGTCCGTGCATTTGCCCAGGCTCCATAGACTTTATCCCCTTCATCGGTGCACGGCCGGGCACTATGGGCTCGCACACTGATGTAACCATCAGCCAGTAGTCATCTGTGTAGCAGGACTGGGATTCTTCTCCCCATTGCGTGTGTCACATGAGATGTACTAGTCATTTGACAACTATCATGTGCTTCCAGTTTAAAAAACAAAGTCAGCTAAAATTATTGGTGAACTATTCAAGAAGCTCGGAGTCACTTATACACTGTGTATAAAAGTCTAAAGAGAGAGCCTTCTAGACGCCTTTTTATGCTTTGTTACTGCATTTATTTTGGTGTAAAAATATATTTTTCTGATAGGTCTTTATATATTTTTACCTATAATACAGGCCGCTCTATCCAGTTCAGAGTCACACCCTGTATAGATGGTGTCTAATGATTCAGTCTCCAGCCCTGCTCTCTCCTCTCCTGATCGATCTAGCTGCCATGTTTGGTGTTTAAGGGTCCTATTACATGTGCTGATCTGCTAGATCTGCCCTTGTTTACTGGGCCGGTTACATGGCCGGTAATCGTTTAGCAGGGGCTGCATGGACATTGTTAGTGATGTCTGAGCAGCCCTTGCCCAAACCGTTTTTACATTACCTATCCATGTTCCCGTGCTTCCTCCTGCTTCAGAGCAGCCTTCAGAGCTTACAGGCCGCTCAGCCAATTACTGTCCGGGACCACCGTGGACAGTGATTGGCTGAGCGGTCTGTCAGCTGAGACTGGCCGCTCTGAAGCTTCAGCGCGCAGGATCGGGGAGGAGGCATGCGGAGCGCAGGAGGAGACAGGAAGATGGATAGGTAATGTAAAAACTGGTTGTTGAATCGTCGGTCGCCGGCCGGGCGTCCCTATTACATGTAGCGATGCGCAATCAGCAGCTGAGGGTTTAAGGTCAGGGCCTTAAGAAACGATCAGCCGATGACTGTTTCATCGCCTGATCTTTGTCTCTATTACACGGCGTGTTAATCGGCCAATTCAGCCAATTATTGCTCAATGTAATAGGGCCCCTACTTGTACTTTCTGTAACTTACCCAGTATGATGTCTGATTGGTATGTTCATTGAATCTTTTTGGATTATATGTGGACTTTTGCTTTCCTATTGCTGTGTGTTATTGTGTGGCGGTGTGTATTTCTGTATATATGGCTCACTACTCTGTGGGACTGGGATGTGTGTTCTTGGTTTGCTGTGATATCTGGTTGTACTCTCTAATAAATACAATCTAGAATTCCTATCAGACATTACTGGAGTAATCGGTAACTCATTTCCAGCAGTGAGATCTCCTGGATATCATATACCTGGCTTCACATAAGATTAGGCTGGTAATGTTGTAACTTTACAAAACTTGACCAGAATGACCAGCAGTGAGATTGGCTCCTTGCATAATACCGTCAGAGATAGTACATGCTGCGATGTAGGTTTATGAGATGACATTTATCTTCTTTACGGAGTCATTATTTGGTACTTTTTGTTGGATTATCTTTCCAAAACAGAATAGCTAGGTGTGTGTGTGTGTGTGTGTGTATATATATATATATATATATATATATATATATATATATATATATTTATGCAGATGACATTAAATTGAACGTACCACTGGGTTTCTTACCTTAAAGGATCCTTTTTTTTTGAACCACCGCCCGGTTCTTTCTGGATTAATAATATTTACAGATAATCCTATGTATATGTGTGTATGTGAAAAATCTTACTGGTTTTTGTTCTGTTTACTTAAAGCGGCGCTCCGGCGAAAATAATTTTTGTTTAAATCAACTGGTTTCAGAAATATATATTTGTAATTTTCTTCTATTGAAAATCTATAGTCTTCCAGTACTCATCAGCTGCTGTATGTCCTGCAGGAAGTGGTGTATTCTTTCCAGTATGACACCGTGTTCTCTGCTGCCACCTCTGTCCATGTCAGGAACTGTCCAGAGTAGTATCAAATCCCCATAGAAAACCCCTCCTGCTCTAGACAGTTCCTGACATGGACAGAGGTGGCAGCAGAGAGCACTGCGTCAGACATTGTACATTATAAAAGTCGACATGTATTTTATACTACCATATTAGCGCTATATTATACAAGCAAACAATAAAATCCCAGATGAAATACAGATGCCACTTACACTGATGGCAGAAAGAAAGCCAATTTACTTGTATGGATGCTTCACTAATATACTAACACTTTCCATATGCAAACTGTGTGCGATGGTTCTAGGGAATGTTCTGTATTCTGTGTGAATGGGGAATATTCTAAATAACAAATGACTAGTGTTTCATGTAGGCTACAGTCACGCATTCAGTGGTTTTTCATGACCGTGTATGATTTCTGCCATCTTACTTCATAATGCATCTGTAATCCCTATTTCTTTGCAGATCAGCAAAAAGGGGAAGGTGATAGTTTTTTTCTTTCAAATCAACAGGTGCCATAAAGTGCCAGAGATTTGTAAATTGCTTCTATTAAAAAAATCTCCTGCCTTCCAGTACTTATCAGCTGCAGGAAGTGGGGTATTGTCTCCAGTCTGACACAGTGCTCTCTGCCGCCACCTCTGTCCATGTCAGGAATTGTCCGGAGCAGTAGCAAATCCCCATAGAAAACCTCTCCTGCTCTGAACAGTTCCTGACATGGACAGAGGTGGCGTCAGAGAGCACTGTGTCAGACTGGAGAGAATACACCACTTCCTGCAGGACATACAGCAGCTGATAAGTACTGGAAGACTGGAGATTTTTTTTTTAACAGAAGTAAAATACCAATCTAAATAACTTTTCTGGTACTGGTTGATTTGAAATCATTTTTAGTGAACAACCCCTTTAAATAAGTCGGAATGGTTTAAAATGCAGATTTTTTTTTTAATGGATTTGCCAACATTTCTTCCTTAAAAATTACAGAGCTGCAAAAACTGTGGACGTTTCTGTTGGGAGAATCCAGTGACACTCCACACTAGAGCTTGTTTGTAATTATCACGGATTATAAATCCGTAAACTGTGTACTACATGGACAGCCCAATTAAAATAAATGGTCTCTAAATTTGTCCGTACACAGGTTCATAGTCGGCACGATCACTTCTGTGCGGTTGCATCATAGCCCCAAACTATTACAGTAGGCCTTGATGGAACCTAGGACCACTGCTAGAGGGAGGAAGTAAGGCAGGTGGTGCTTCCATGTTCATCTGTCAGTGCTACCATGGCTGGGCCGCCACGTTCGCACACTCTCCTAGTACGGAGGAGAGCTGCTTATGGTGGGAAACTGCCTTCCAGAAGTAAACATTCCCCCAGACATTGTGATGAATTTTCCGCTTGATTCATCTGTAGATCAGGGGCAGCAGGTGCAGGACACAAGCCTCAGAGGGGGGGGGGGGGCGTTGTGATCATACAGTGTGTCCCCCTCCTCCCCGCCCTGACTTGTGCTTTTTTCTCTACAGATGGGTAACCCCCCTCCTCCTCCTCTTCCATTGCAGGTCATTAGGGAGATGCTGGGCGGTTCACAAGACGCTACCTTGGGAATAAGGGGGAAGGGATGCGATGAAATGCTGATAAACATTGCAGTTTTTGACATGTAGTGCGATATTCAAGGACGGGACGACAGCTGAGTTTTTGTAATAAACAGCAGGTGATAGTTCATCCGTAATCGTCAGTAATCATTTGTTATATGGTATATGTTTGATTTATTACGTGCATATAATAGACTTTTATGTCTTGTTTTATTGGCTTAAAGTGTACATGTCTTTATAACTTTCAAAATGTAAATCAGCAGAGGAAGTGAAATAGAGCAAGTTTACAATTTACTTTCATTATTTTTTTTATTTATTTTTAGTTCTCATGCTTTATAACAAAGTTATAGCTATTGTATCCAGGTCCAGTCTCCTGAAGGCAGCTATATAACAGCTATACTTACTGTATCCAGGTCCAGTCTCCTGAAGGCTGCTCTATAACAGCTATACTTACTGTATCCAGGTCCAGTCTCCTGAAGGCAGCTATATAACAGCTATACTTACTGTATCCAGGTCCAGTCTCCTGAAGGCAGCTATATAACAGCTATACTTACTGTATCCAGGTCCAGTCTCCTGAAGGCAGCTATATAACAGCTATACTTACTGTATCCAGGTCCAGTCTCCTGAAGGCTGCTCTATAACAGCTATACTTACTGTATCCAGGTCCAGTCTCCTGAAGGCAGCTATATACCAGCTATACTTACTGTATCCAGGTCCAGTCTCCTGAAGGCAGCTATATAACAGCTATACTTACTGTATCCAGGTCCAGTCTCCTGAAGGCAGCTATATAACAGCTATACTTACTGTATCCAGGTCCAGTCTCCTGAAGGCTTCTCTATAACAGCTATACTTACTGTATCCAGGTCCAGTCTCCTGAAGGCAGCTATATAACAGCTATACTTACTGTATCCAGGTCCAGTCTCCTGAAGGCAGCTATATAACAGCTATACTTACTGTATCCAGGTCCAGTCTCCTGAAGGCAGCTATATACCTGCTATACTTAGGGGCCTATTCCATGGAGCGATAATTGAGCCGCCTTCGCGGATTATCGTTCCATGGAATAGAGACAACTATCAGCTGATGATCGTGTCATTGGCTGATCATTTATTTAGGTTCAAACCTAAAATCATCGAACACTGACCATTCATCGCTACGTGGACTAGCGATGCCTGGCGGGCGACCGACGATTTAACAAGCACAATACTTTACCTAAACATGTTGCAGGTCTTCTCCTGCGCTGCTTCTTCCTCCCGGTCCTGCGCGCAGCAGCAGCTGCTGAGCGGTCTGTCACTTTAGACAGGCCGCACCGAAGCTGCTGCTGTGCAGGAGAAGATCTGCAACATGTTTAGGTAAAGCATTGTATTTAAACAAGAGCTGCAAGGACATTGTTAACGATGTCCATGCAGCCCTTGCTAAACGATTATCGGGCCGTGTAATAGGCTCAGTAAACTAGCGTCGATCTAGCAGAGCGGTGTTCATTTACATTATTGATCGGGCCCCATCGGCCCGTGGAATAGGACCCTTACTGTATCAAGGTCCAGTCTCCTGTAGGCAGCTATATCAGCTATACTTGCTTGTATCAAGGCCCAGTCTCCTGAAGGCAGCTATATAACCAAGCTATACTTAGTTGTATCCAGGTCCAGTCTCCTGAAGGCAGGTATATAACAGCTATAGCTTTTTAGTCTTGTGCTGGTTGAAAAAAACAGACTAAACACACAAAATCTGACCTGTATAGAGAGTCACTGTGTCCATCCATCACATGACTGCCTTCTCTGTAAGCGCAAATGACCAGGAAAACATGGCTCCTCCTGTGTTTAGACTATGAAAAAAAGAGTCAGAAAACAGGAAGTGCTGTGTTTTTCATGATACCTTAAAAAAATGTATGAATGTAAATTGCGAATTTGCTTTATATCACATCTACTGTTGATTTAGGTTTTAAAAGTTATAACAACAGGTACACTTTAAATCTGCAGGCAGGTAAATGGGTTAGGCCTTTATTATTAGACTGACTCTCAGTATTGTGAAGCTTTGACCTCATGTATTACTATATGAAGGGAGGTGAGGACATTATTACTATATGGTAGTACGGGGGTATTATTACTCTATGGGGCCCAGTGGCGGCATTAATGAGTAGGGGGCATCGTACTCTGCAGAGATTCAGAGTAGCAGTCACGTTTGGGAGAGGTCTTCATGAAGAAATGATTCAGAAAGAGAAGAAAAGGGAAAGAGAAGGCCTCTGATCATAGAAGACGTCACCTGTGAGTCACTATGTAACTGTAATCGCTTATATAGGCTACAGAGCTCCTATATATACTAGTATCTGTACAGGGGAGAATGTGGGTTCTATTGGTCTTAGCAGTGGATACAGTATCTGCGGTCCTGATTCCGGGGGACTCAGCCTGACATGGCCACTACTGTGCAAGCAGAGTCCTCTATGTCCATCGCTCCTGCCTGAGTGCAGCCTAGTGGAGGCTCCATATGGATAGGTTGTTCTATAGAAAACCGCTTGCGTACTGGAGTTCTGTGATGCATTAAGACTATGCTCAATTCCCAGACAGGTGATGTGGATTGTGGATATGTATACTTTGTCCACTGTGTCAGTGCAATTTGATAATAATCCCCTAAAATGTATTCTTTTACTAAACCCACCCTTCAGTGTCTCATGTCTATTTAAAGTGGTACTGTGGCGAGCTTTTTCTTTATTATTTTTAAATCGCCTGTAAGAAAGTTATATAGACAAATTACAAGTAAATTACAAATCTATATAACTTTCTGTTCCAGTTGATTTGAAAGATTTTTCTTTTTCACCGGAGTACCTCTTTAAGCCAAGTCTGAGAAGCCACTATATTCCTCATTGTTCCTTTACACCAATATTCTATTATTTTTCTCCTTTTTTCCTTGATTCTGTGTGTACATGCCAATCTGTATTTCTGTGGCTTTCCTTGTACTGTAGTGTGTGTTCAGCAGCCGTGTATTGTTGGTCTGAGTATTCCGCCTGTGGTGTCTTCTGGCATGAAGTAGTTACGGGGTCAGTCGGCGTCTTGCCGCAGAAACCTCTTGTGGCCTGTTTGTTGCATTGATGTTCTTATGAATGGATGTCTGTGGTCCTGGATATTATACAGATACTGATACATAAGCTGGAGGTCTGGATGGTGGTGAGTGCTGAGGACAGGAGCTTCTTCAGGGTGCTCTCTATATATACGTCATATACAATGGTGCCCAAAAAAGCAGCTCGTACTGGCACAATATATAGCTGTGTACTGTGGTACTTCATGAGGGAGCGCTAGGAAACATGGTGTAAAGTGAAACTGGCTCAGTTGCCCTCTAGCAACCAATGAGATTCCACCTTTCATTCCTCGCAGACTCTTTGGAAAATGAAAGGAGGAATCTGATTGGTTGCTAGCGGCAACTGAGCCAGTTTCACTTTACACCATGTTTGAGAAATGGACGGCAAAAGGCTGCAAGCTTTGTTTGGCTGTCCGGTGATCCCGCGCCCCAGTTGAAGCACTGCCTGCTTTGAATTGTCCCATTCAATCGAATGGGATCAGTTCAAAGATCCATTTCCCTCTGGCGCTTAGCAACTGCCTAGCCTAACCAATATGTGCTGATTTACAGGTTTATGTGAAGACTGTAGATCAAGGCAGCATGGGCAGTCAGTGCTATAGATGAGCAACACAAGCCTGGAGAACAGAAAGGTGCAGCCAGGCTTGTACTATAGATGAGCGAACCGGGCCAAGGTTTAGGTTCCTACGAACCTGTCTCCCTGACTCCTGACTCCCGCTGTCTTCCCGTTCCACGGAAAAGGTGGAGGCAGCCCGAGTCCCGCCTAGAAAACAGAGATACAGCCTATGACCTAGGCTTTCTCCACCTTCCCCATGAAACGGGAAGACAGCAGGCTTTAAATGCTCATGGTTCAGGTTCGTAGGAACCCAAACCTCGGCCCAGTTTGCTCATCTTTAGTAAATGCCCCTTGTGAGGGAATAAGTAGAATTAGTCGAGATGCTTGGGGCTGGTTTGAATATATAAGAGATGAGCAAACTTCAAGTTCGTCCAAACATTTGATTACTAATTGGATGCAGGCCTAGGGAGTCCTGGCAAACATGGATACCGCCTGTGGCCTATACCAGTGTCCATGTTTTCCAAGCCACCTTAGGGCGGCATCCAGCTTCTTCAGCCACCGGTATACATATGTCGGACACTCTGGTTTGGACGACCTTAAGGTTGGTTCATCTCTAGTCTATATGTTTTTGATCTTTCATTCTATGAAGATTTTCCAATTACCTTCACAGCTTATCTGTTTCCTCTGGTATCTGAGATTGATTGTGTTTAGACAGTGAGATTCGAGAGCCATGTTCCTTGTCAGCTATTTGGGTTAAGAATTCACTGAGAACAGTAAGAAGTCTTGGAGTTGCAGCTTAAACTTGTGATTCATTCTCTTTCAGGAATTTGTGGAACTCCTCTTTTTCCTCTCCATAAACGACATCTCCGCCATTTTCCTTCTGTAATACAGCTTATAGCTAATGATGATATTTTCACATGTCCTGCTGGTTGGTTATACATCTGTCGCCACTTACGAAGTAGCTTTCTGACTATAGCTCTCTGTACATTATGGTATAAATGTTGCATCGCCAATATTAGTCAATATTTTCTTTGGTGGTCAAATACTACGTGTGGTGTTACAATTCCGCTTCGTTCACTTACATGGAACCGACCTACACCCATGCATAATCCCCATCACCGTGCATGCTTCTGTGGTGTTGCGGTGTAAGTTCCTGGATTTCTCAGGGTGCCAGTTTGTGTAGGCCAGGGGTGTCTGTGATCGGCACAGAGCATCCCCGCTGCCTATGACGTGAATATCTTATGCAGACAATATGCTTAGTCATTCCATTATAGAATCCTCTTAAAGGAGTAGGCTGACCCAAGTGACCTCTCTTTGACTGCATCCAAATCAGGGTCGAGTAGATTCTTCTCCTCCTAATATATTCTTGATGACATCACTTTTTGCAAGGACACTTTGTCGTTGGAGTGATCACATGACTTTTCTCGCAGCATTGGCAAAAAGAGAGCATGCTCCTTGTCCTCGTAGACTTTTTTTTCTGTTATACATATAAAAATGTCTGGATTTTTTTTTTACAGAGCATGTGAGTGGGATATAGAATTCCACTTTAAATTGCACTGGACTCTCGAATGTTAGTAGTTTTGGTGAAGATTTATGTGCGGAAACATATGAATATACCGTTAAAGCGAATGTACCATCAGTTCTGCACATGGATAGAATGGCGCAGTTGCGGGGAAACCAGTGCCGCAGTCCTTTTTTTTTTTAACTGCGGCCCAGTTCCCGCATGGAAAGAAACCCCCGCCCCTCTATGATGCGGCTCCATTGATTACAAAGGGGCTGATCGGTGCTCACTTCCGCCCCTGCACAGCCCCATATTGGGCCAGGTAAAAGGACCCTCAGGTAAAGGTAGTGTACAATAGGGCTTCTTACCTAAATCAGAAAATGGAGGTTTTTCCTCAATCCGTCGCTGCAGCAATGAGAGATTAGCGTCAGAAGTTTTATGCAAACTAGATTCTAAAGCTCAGGGAGCGTTCCCATGGGATGCAAAAGCCCAGCATCATCTGGCCTGACAATGTAAGCAGAACCCCAAGACACAGGAGTTTTACTATTTGTTGAACTATCTGTTTTTTTCACCAAATAGTCAGATGGGTGGGAATTTTGGTGCAAAATGGGTATGAATTCTCTGCTCAGGGGATGTGATGAGGAGGTGAGGGGGCATGAACCATGTTCAGGGGGGCTGTGATTGAGGTTACTATTTACACTCCCTTAGCGTAGCATTCATTCTCCACTGTCTGATTATTCACTGAAAAGAACAGATAGTCAACCAATTAGAAAACTCTTACGTATCTGGAACGGAGGAAACACTGGTGGTATTGTGACACACAAGGCTATAAAATGATATAAAACACTCATTTCCTTGGACAGACCCCAGTTCCTCAGTATAATGGCTGGAATGTCTTAGAGTTCCAGGCCGTCAAGGGTTTGAGAAGAAAATACTGCTCTACCCTCCAGAGTATCATCCAAGAACACATGATTATAGCTAGAAGGTAAAAAGCGGTTATACTAGACAAATGTCGTAGAAGAAAATCACATGCCAGAACCTTCTTGAAGTAATAATGTGTAATAATTATGTATGTGAATGCCGACTTATGTTACTTCTCATCTAATAGTAGTTTTTATTGTCTTCCTTAAAGGTGAAGCATTATGCCTCATTCATCCATAAAGGACTTTTCTGGCCAGTAGCCGCCTTCTGTCTGCTTGTTGTGGTAATACAAAGATTTTCGTGATGTCCACTTCTGGTGGGAAGAAGGAGCAGTGGACAGGCCTGGAAGCACTAGGAATAAGTCGGAAAGAACTCGCTTTAGCAGAGGCCTTGCAAATGGAATATGATGCTCTCTCCAGACTCCGCCAGGATAACCGACAGACTTTGACTAACGAGAGTCCTCTCATATCCTGGGATGATGTTTCACACTCATCTTCAACAGTCCCATCACCTCCAAGAAACAAACCACCACCCTCTGGGGATTACCTGTATATATATGGTGATACCAACCACAGAAACGGTCAAGAGGAAGGAAGACGGTCCCCCAAAGGTTTCTCATCTCCGGTACCTTCCCATTCTGAGGTTATGAAATACTTTAAGGAGGTGTCCTCCTCTACAGATAATATTTCTCAATCTCGGGACGTGAACGTGTACACTGAAGATACGGGAGGCAAACTGCTTAGTCGGAGAATTTCAGAAGAGGAAGATGCCACCTTAATAAGTAGGGGAGAGGAGTGCTTGGATTTCGACTATGAGGACATTAATGACACGCTTACCCGACTTAATTTGGCACCTACCTACGATTCTGAACTTTTACGTCAGACTGAAGTACATTGGAAGGATGTAGGTTTAAAGAAGAAAGTGATCGGAAAACCAGTGGCACGAAGTAACACATTGCCTCCACAACTCCCACCACGCACCTATGCACAGAAGCCGCTCAGGAATCCAAGAGCATCCATTGGACCTGTAAGTTGGGAGTCTATCAGATAACATTACAGTTCATTATTTTTGGGTTATGAAAATAAGGTTGAGTTACAGATAAATAAAATTCCAGTAATTTCACAGAATTACTAACATTTGCCAACATATGACGACAAATGATTTTCTTGAAATTTTTTAACCCTGTCAAAATTATGGGTAAAATGTCATTTTATGAGAAAATTGGTCAAAACAATGAAAGCTGCAGATCAATGGTTCCAAATGTAAAATATTGCACTTGTGGAAGTGGGATCATATCAGCAGTTTTGTGTTGGCAAGGACTTCAGAAGAGAAGGATTTAGGGATAGTCGTTTAATGTTTATAATGGTATGCCAGGCTGTGTGTATATAATGGTATGCAGGCCTGTATATATATAATAGTATGCTGGGCTGTGTATATAATGGTATGGCAACTGTATATATAATATGCTGGGCTGTGTGTATATATATATATATATATATATATATATATAATGGTATGGCGGGCTGTATATATATATATATATATATATATATATATATATATATATATATATATAATGGTATGCCGGGATATATATATATATATATATATATATATATATATATATATATATATATATAATATGTATGCTGGGCTGTAATTATAATGGTATGCTGCTGGGCTCCAGAGGTATAACCAGTAGGAAGAGGGAGATTGTGATCCCGCTGTATAGACCTCTAGTGAGACCACATCTGGAACACTGTGTCCAGTTCTGGAGACCTCACCTACAGAAAGCATATTAATAAAATAGTTTCTATCGGTGGTTTCTCCAGCTGTATCCCAGCTACATTGCCTAGTGATGTGGAGTATATAGTCACAGATACGGTAACACTTTGAGTGGTACCTGCACAGGAGTGTTACACGGGTGAGAATAGAGCCACCGGGGAGTGAGAGCGGAAAGCAGGGAGGATGGAGGGGAAGGAAAGGGATATACACAGTATAACTGGGAGTCCCTGCTTCCTGCAGATTACTATTAAACCATGTTAGACCTGGATTATTACAGTAGTGTGGATTTACGCTATATTGGATGAATATGAAAGCTCGGCTACTTTATTTTCGGCCTGCATGCTCTCTCCGCCATATCTCACCTTATCACTGGTGTTTACGGTCAGCGACAAACAATCCTCAATGAGGCAGCCCAGGAGATAGAAGGAAATGTTTGTCAGGGTTGTTGTATGAACGGAAGAGGAAGACCTGGAATGTCTTAGTAATGTCACTGCTTCTTGTCCAGGACTCCATGCGGCCGTACCCCCAGCACAGCGGCTGGGAGCTGTTTGAGATGTCAGAGCAAAGGGACGAGGAGACGGCCGCCTTCTGCCACATGCTGGATGTGTGAGTATATATTGCCGCCTTAAGAGTCCCATGAGACAGGTTGTGGGTATATACTGTACGCAATAGGGCAGTCTACCGGCCAACATACTTTCATATATGAAAGATATCCTTTTGTATTGGCCGTCATGTCGGTGCCATTAGAAATGTCAAAGGTCGTGGGGTCCGAGCACAGAATCCCGACTGATTCCTAGAACAAAAGGGGCTATTGTGTTCTGCCAAGTGTCACGGAGCATGGCTGCAAAGAGCTCTGAAGCCCCCTCATTCTAGTGACCAGGAAGGTCCCAGTGACAGCGGACCACCCACACATGGCACAAATGCACCTTATAGTTACACAAACCTACTCACTCTTATTTATATAGAATGACTCTTTTGAAGCTTATTTTACAGTAGAACTGTATTTCCTGTTGTCGCTCTTGCATAGAGAGTCGCTGCTATAGAGAGCTGGAAATAGCTCGCATTTTATTTTATCAGGTGGAACATGAAGGGGTTTTCCAGAGCGGGGAAAAAAATCTAAAAGTAGTCAGACCGCCTTACATAGGTGGCGTCATTTAAAAAAACAACAAAAAAAAAACCTGTTAACATGTTGTAGAAACCTACAAGTCCATTTGATCAAATAGAGTGTACCACCTCACCATGTTTAGGTGACCTCAGAGGGATGGTCCTATCCTAACAATGGCCTAAATGGTTTAAAACACACACAGAAGATGGGTGGCGACAAGAGGGAGCCTCCCCCCCATATGTTACACAAAAAAGAAGGTGGGGGTGTGGTTGCCCTCCTTTTCGCTTGCAATTCATCCATCTTCTGTGTATGTTTTAAACAGAGTTTAGTTGGAGCCTTCATGCCCCGTCCGCTGTGCTCCCATATAATACTTAGGCCCTTCTATTCTCCCATATAATAGTTAGGTATTCCTGTACCCTGTATAGTAGTTAGGTCCCCTTTATGCCCCTATATAGTAGTTAGGCTCCTCTGTGACCCTATATACCAGTTAGACTCCCCACCCTATGCCACTATGTAGTAGTTAGGCACCTCTGTGTTCCCATATAGCAGTTAGGTTTTCTGTGTTCCCATATAGTAGTTATTTCCAATCTGTGCATCCATATAGTAGTTAGGCCTCTCTGTACAGGTAGGCCCCCAGTATATAGTATATGTAGGCATCTGTAGTAATTGTGCTCTCCCGCCCCACCATGTATATTATATAACATCTGATCATTGTTTTTACCCCTTTAGTCTTCGTTCTGGTCAAAATATGGCAGATCAAATAAATACTGGTATTGTTTGGAGTCCTGTCAACCTCAGTCCCGAGCACCTGGGTCCTGGCGTGAACTTGAAAATCACTGTGATCATTGACAACGTGAGAGATCCTCTGACTTTCACCTGTGATTGTAAGTGGCTCTTTATTTATTAGTCCACAAAGTTAGAATATTTCCGGAATTTAACTAACGGTGTAATGCACTCTATGGCATCAAGCAAAAATAGGGACCCTACTGGGACTGGCCTAAAAAAGACCACCTTTACCCACAGGCAGGATCCTGTTAATGTGTGTGGGTACAGCTGCTTAAAGGCTATACAGGAGCCAGACGCCATGATATGGTAGTGGTGCGGGATCTCCTGTGTAAGGTAATGGAGGCCACTGGCTCAGGGCAGCTGTGCTGGACAGGTTGTGGTCCCCACTCAAGGGGCCATGCCTGTTTAGGTGCAGGTAGAAGGTAACAATGTAGGATTTGTACAGGGTTTTAGTGGTTTCTAGAGCAGCAGCTGACAATGTGCACGTCTGATCTTCTCCGCTGTCAGGCTTCCCACTTGATGACCTTATTAGATTAGCTGGATATTAGTTTAGCTTGACTTTCAGTCTGAGTTAACGAGTATAATTGGGAACTCTGGCAAAAAATTTTTTTTTTTAACCCAGCTGGTACCAAAAAGTTAAATAGATTTGTAATTTACTTCTACTTAAATATCTCAATTCTTCCAGTACGTATCAGCTGCTGTATGTCCTGCAGAAAGTGGTGTACTCTTTTCAGTCTGACACAGTGCTCCCTGCTGCCACCTCTGTCCATGTCAGGAACTGTCCAGAGCAGGAGAGGTTTTCTATGGGGATTTCCTGCTGCTCTGGACAGTTCCTGACATGGACAGAGGTGGCAGCAGAGAGCACTGTGTCAGGCTGGAAAGAATACACCACTTCCTCTAGGACATACAGCAGCTGTTAAGTACTGGAAGACTGGAGATTTTTTAAATAGAAGTAATTTAGAAATCCTATATAACTTTCTGGTACCGGTTGTTTTTTGGGGGAAAAAATTGCCGGAATACCCTTTAACTCTTGAATCTTATAGATGAGGTAAGGGTAAGGTAGTTGCCCTTGAAAGTCATTTAGATTCCAACTCATTTTTCAGGGGCTTTTCTTTTTTTTAAATCAGTTTTAATACCATGCCGGGCATGCCCATAATCTTTTTTTCTGTAAAATAATATAGAATAGGAGACGGTAAAATAACATGTAAATGGGCAAATCCACAGCCTGAATTCATTCCAGCTAAGTTGAGCTGTTTGGTATAAGGTTGTGCAGTTTGCTTCTCTGATCTGCATACTAAATAGCCAGAGATTATATACTGTGTTGCCTTGGATTACGAGCATAATTCGTTCTAGGACCACGTTTGTAATCCAAATCTACTCTTAAACCAAAGCAAATTTTGCCATAAGTAATAATTGATATGTCGACAATTGGTTCCACACCCCAAATTAATGATTTTTTTTAATTCTGAATAATGGTTACTGTACAGTATAGCAATCAGCATGTGGTGTATAATGTATAGTAACTGTATAACCCTGATAACACAGCAGCAGTTTGTAGATACAGAATGGAGATTCAGAACCCCATAATGCAGTAGCGTAGTACAACAGGCTAGAAGAGAAGCAGGGCTGCTGTCAGAGGTCTGTGTGGTCACATGACAGCAATGGGAAAGGGGTGTGTGCTCAGCATGAAGTGGCTGAGTGTAAATCAAGGCACATTCTAGCAGCAGTGTGTATAGCTGAGTGTAAGTGCAGGCACATTATAGCAGCAGTGTGTATAGCTGAGTGTGAGTGCAGGCACATTATAGCAGGAATGAATAGGATATGAAACGCAAGGGCTGACAGAGACTGCAGGGAACATGAAGGAATGAGCAGGACAAATGTGATGTCCGGGGAGAGAGGGGTTACAGCTTTAAAGAGATTACCTCCACAGTCCTGTCCCCTGATGTAAGCCCCAGCCTGAGGTGGATCTGCTATGATTTGGAAGGTGAGGGAGACTTCCTGGGTCAGAGTACAGGGCTGTAGACCCCGCTATGCAGGCCATGCTAAACCAGATTCAGACCCTACAATCTGGTTTCAAGGGGTCCAACCTCTGTCCCGCCCCACAATATCCAGAATTGAATACCACTCTAACACTGTTTTCACGTCTGTGGGATAGCCAGTATTAGATGTTACTAGTTTTTTTGCTGCGCATCTTCTCTCCTTCACTATACCTTTTCTTCTCCTAGGTTCCTCTACTGTAGATCTCCTCCTATACCAGACTCTCTGCTACACCAATGATGAGCTGAATAATCTCAGTGTATCTGACTATGTGCTTAAACTGTGTGGCTTGGAGGAGTTCCTACAGAAGTAAGTGCTCCAAGTGTCCTGTGCTACAGTGTAAAGTATCTTGATATGTGTGCTCCTTATTATGTCTGTCCTTGCAAATCTGAGGCCGCTTTCAAACTTCTGTGAGGAAACACTGATCCTAAAGCTTTTCAGGAGGCTTCAGGAAACCATCAGTATTTCCTGATTGTACAAACGGAGGAGAAAAAAACCAAACATACTTACTTGCTGCAGTGGTGCTACTCTCCAGCTTCTCCTTCTATATTCCTGCTTTGTGGGCTAATGAGTGACCTCCCTCGTGTGCTGCAATGCTGGGGTGGGGTCTCTTGTGGCCAGAAGCATAAAGCTGCCTCCAGCCAGAAAAGTGTTTAAAAGCCAACAGCCGCACTTGCACGAGTACTGGTGCCGACCTGGGCTGCTGTCAGGAATTCTAGACAATTTCCGAAATTTCGGATTAGCATTCGGGGCATCTGTGACATGTCCTGTAATTTCCAGGCCTGTTTTCTGGCATGGACACCTTTCAGCAAAAATCCTGAAAGGTGTCCGTGCCCAATAGAACCTTGATAAAAAATCCGGCTAGTGTGACATGTGAAGAGAGGGCCTGAGATAAAACCTTTTACCCATTGCTCATGTGAAAAGAAAAAAAGGGTTGTGAAATAGCTGCGGTGTTGGCTGAGAGGCCACATCTGCCGCCTTGTGTCTAAATTTAAACAAGTTTCAGTTTTGAACCCTTGTGAGAATGACTCTACCCCTATATTATCAGAGCGGGTCGCCTCAGGATGCAGAAGGTGCCGTGATAAAGAACCCTGCCCAGTTCCTGCACTCAATTAACCTCCAAGTCTATTCTCTCACATACTCTGCTTCCTTTCTGGGACCCTTGACCTTTCCATTCTCATGCTGTGCCCATCTGACCATAGGAAACACTGGTGCTGCCCAATGCCACATGTTACATACCCACCCTACATTGGCAGATGGGCCACCCCTCTTTGTAGCTAACTATATTGACAAACAGTTAAAGAAAAAAAAGCTATTGTTCTTAAAACAGTCTACTATTATGTCACCAGACAAGAAAAACTAGAGACCAGCTTTTTCCATTTTCTTTCCTTGCCGCTGCTATGAATTACAGCTCTGACTGTCCTGGTGTTAACTCTGCCCTGACCCTGCGGAGTGGAAATCACCAGACAATAGAAACAAAGTGTAAAGTCTGTAGGTACATCGCTGTTTGGTTTTTTATATGAATAGACCGGGATGCCGGTGCCGTGGTCCTTTTCTTGAACCGCCGCCCGATTCCTGCACTCAGCTCTGGTCTATTCCCGAGAACCAAACCGGCACGAATCTCTGGTGGGGAACCCCCAAACCCCAGTGTGACAAAACCCCCTCTGTGATGCAGCTCCATTAGAATGAATAGAGCTGCGTCACAGAGGGGCGGGCCAATCGTCACACTTGGGGGCCCGCCTCCAGTGCTTCACCCACAGCTGTTAGGAATCTACGTATTTTTATATCAGATAGATCTGAGGATGTATTTACAGTAACCGTGCAGTCCGTGTACCGTATAACCCCATTGGTCGAATGGGCATTAACTGTGAGCTGCTGCTGGTTTTTGTAGTATTCTTTCCAGTGTGACACAGTGCTCTCTGCTGCCACCTCTGTCCATGTCAGGAACTGTCCAGAGCAGCAGCAAATCCCCATAGAAAACCTCTCCTGCTCCGGACAGTTCCTGACATGGACAGAGGTGGCAGCAGAGAGCACTGTGTCAGACTGGAAAGAATACACCACTTCCTGCAGGACATACAGCAGCTGATAACTACTGGAAGACTGGAGATTTTTAAATAGAAATAATTTACAAGTCTGTACAACTTTCTGAAACCAGTTGATTTCAAAGGAAAAAAAATTCGAAGTACCCTTTTAAAGGTAATAGTTGCTTACAAAGAGCATCTTTCAGGCTAGTGGACCCAGCATATTCATATAGGGCTAGTGTCATTTTCACAGATGTTCAATACTGAAACTTGTTCAAATTTAGACGGTTTAATTGTAAACGCCTGTTAGGCTGGGTTCACACTGCGTTTCTATTTTCCTTTACCATGTAAGTTAAGAAGGAGAAAACAAAAAAGTCTGCATTCACACGCAATCTTTCCGTGTACGGACGGTGTCCTGTGGAGTGGACCTCTGAGCTCCCAGCATCATGATTAACTATGATGTCAGGAGCTCCAAAACTGTCTGAAAGTTCGTGCTTACTGTACTGACACAGCCGTGCAGATGGTGTGAATGCCCCCATGCTACTGTACTGACACAGCCACGCAGATGGTGTGAATGCCCCCATGCTACTGTACTGACACAGCCGCGCAGATGGTGTGAATGCCCCCATGCTACTGTACTGACACAGCTGCGCAGATGGTGTGAATGCCCCCATGCTACTGTACTGACACAGACGCGCAGATGATGTAAATGCCCCCATGCTACTGTACTGACACAGCCGTGCAGATGATGTGAATGCCCCCATGCTACTGTACTGACACAGCCGCGCAGATGATGTGAATGCCCCCATGCTACTGTACTGACACAGCCGCGCAGATGGTGTGAATGCCCCTGTGCTACAGTACTGACACTGTTGCGGATAGTGTGAATGCCTCCTAAGTGTGTGATCCTTTTTGCCTTGCTGTATAGTGAGCAGCCGCTGGGAAGCCATGAATACATCCAGCAGTGCAGGAAGTTTGACACCGATGTCCGGCTGCAGCTGATGAAGAAAGAGCTGGTGCGAGGAGATCTTGCAAGAACAGTAAGAATTATATATAATTTTTTGCAACAGTCGTCATTGTTCTCTGCTCTCTCATTTGGGATACTTCTTTTTCGGTAAGCAAGCAATGACTTATAGTATATATGGCTTTTTTCTTCTTCCTATAGGCCAGTGACGTCCAGAGCCCATCTACTCTTAATCTTCATATCCACCTTCAGGAGAGACCTGTCAAACAGACCATCACTAGGTAGGAGATGAGAAGCAGATCTCGATAAATCACCACAAACCAGCCTGAGATGACAGATATTATAATAAGCAGACCTGAGATATTATTGTATTCACAGTTAGTTGTCTGTCACGCACTCGGTGGTGACGCCATGGTGTTGGGTGTTATAGCTGGGATCTGCTTATTGTTATTGTATGAGAAGCTCCAGGCTTCCAGGATGTCTATGGAATGCCGCTAACGCGTTTCTCCCTCTCAGACAGGCGCTGTCTCTGCTCTTCGACACATTTCAGAATGAGGTGGATGAATTTGTTGCAGCAGATGTAAGTGGCTTTATTTGTGGTTTCCATTATAATAAGTGTTGCTACAGCTTTGTGTTTAAGATCTTAAAGGAATATTCTGCTCAAACATAACTTTTGATATGTTGCTGCCCATGTTAAGACTAAGGGTAGCTTCATGCGTACCGGATTTGCAGCGAAATCCGCTGTGAAACCTTGTACAGTGAAGTTCAATGGGGTTACATACCCGCAGTGATCAGTGATCACTGATAGGGACTGATGGCAGCCGGGAGCCTCACATGCAACCGCGGCGCCGAGCAGGTATTGTATGCTTTGGAAGCGGGCTGTAGGGGGGTTAAAGGGGCAGGGTTACATACCCGCAGTGGAATTAAAATTCCGCTGTGGGTATATAACACCATTGAACTTCACTGTTCAAGGATTTGCAGCGGATTTCGCTGCAAACTCGCAGGGTAAAATCTGCTGTGAATCTGGTACGTGTGAAGGCACCCTATCAATTTATTCCATTCTCCTTCCCCCAGTTCTGAGATGCTGCTTTCTGCTGAAAACACAAAAAACTGGTTGTGAGCCTCTCTGCGTCTCCCCCAGCTCAGAGAAAGCTTTGTACACAGCTGCAGATAGGGACTTGTTTACATCAGCTGTCTTAGAAGGGAATGCTTTGGACCATTCCTGACATGGACTGAGGTGGCAGCAGAGAGCACTGTGTCAGACTGGAAAAAATTACACCACTTTCTGAAATCGATTTGATTTGAATGGAAAAAAAAATGCTGTAGTACCCCTTTAATATATTGTGCCAATTAAATATGTCAGCCTTAAAAACAATATAAATGGAATAAAAGTTGTATACTAATGTTGTAACATCTGGCCGCCCCCACAATTGACACTTATATAACGCCAGCTCTTTAGCTCTGTGACCTCAGCCGTCGTAGTTTCCATCTCTCATTTTCTCCTTTTGTACTTTACAGGCCGATCACCATTTACGAGCTGAAAGAGTAGTCCAGTCGGTGAAGGCTATCTGCAACGCCTTAGCCTCGGTGGAGACCGTGGAAATCAGCGACGCTCTCAACCAGCTTCCTCCCTGTTCATCCAGAGTCCAGATCAAATTCAATAAGGTACATGGTACCAGATCTGTAACACACCATGGTCCGTTATATGGACCCGGGATGGACCATGCTTACTTGGTTCACATTGCCCGTGCTGGTTTCACTTACTTCTGGGGTTATTACTGTATTAAGTATTCTGTATTCTGTATCTGTATCTTTTATATTGTTCCTTTTTTCCTTCTTTGCAGGACCCCAACTTTGTGACCAAAAGGGAGAACAGAGGTAGTATATCTACGCTATGTTATTCTTGTTGCTTTCGGCAGGCCCACTTGTTGTATCCCAAGAGGAAATAGTAATAATGCCTCCTAAAATCACTGCCTGACAAGCCTAATATGTAGCGTGCAGGTCCCATTTACATGAGCTGGTCTTTCAGTAGGCGGCTCCGGGACCCCCCCCCCATTTTCATTAGCTTAAAGGAGAAGTCAGGTAAAATTAAAATAAAAAAAAACTACAATGCAGGCAGGGGGTGGAGGGAACATAAGAAAGAATGTATACTTACCTGTCCCCGTTCCCCTGCTTCCAGACCCTCTGCTGGCATCCTCCTGCCCTCCCTCCTGCAACATCACGACCCGGCTGATGGATTACCGACTCAGCCAGTCACTGACTGTCCTGCTGTGGTTACTGACTGCCTGAGGAGGCAAGTCATTAGCCAAATCAGGTACTTTTTGTGATGTAGCTGGAAGCTGGGGGACAGTGAGTTTCCAGCGGCTGTCTGGGAGCCAGTGATGCGCTGCCAGGGCACAGGGATGGGTTAAGTATACATTCTTCATTATGTTCCCCCACCCACTGCCTGCACTGTAGCTTTTGATTTTGGCAGTCTTGGACTGTAATTTATATATATATTAATTACACACACACACATACTCTTCATTCAAGCGTGTCAGTGACATTGGCATTCACTTTTCCACTCATGGAATTGGGCATCGACCCCTCTTCACTCCCGTCTTGCTGAACAGTGCTTCCTGGTATTGGTCACGACACAAGGAAATGACTGCACAACTAATCCGTGGCTGAGACAGGTGGCTGCTGTAGACAGTCACTAGCTGAGTAGAGCACTTTCTGGCCTTAGCACAAGGACATGCCTGCTCAGTCAGTCATTGGTGGTTGGCTCAGAGGGTACTTCATTGTGTCAGGACCAAGAAGTGCTGTGCGGCAGAACTGGGCATTGGCATAACAACGGTGGGGGATCAGGGCCGATGAGTACACATTTATTGTTTTCACCCTAGTTTGGCCACATTTAACAGTAAAAAGAACATCCTGGACACCCCCTATAGGCCGAGCATGGCTTTAGGTAGGAAATCATGTATAAAGGAGGCCACTAGAGTTCTCAGTGTGGCTGTGATGTTATTGTTGGGCAATACTATGATTATTATTGTGCTGTTCTCAGTATTTCAGCTATTTCATACCAACCTTCTTGATGAAGAAATGCCTTAAACTATAATTATCAGTCATGAGAAATCTGGCTCGCACTGCAGACGCATTTTATATAACTTCACTTTACTGCTGTGCCAGTCTATAAAATGCTGAAAATCAGATTTGACTCTTCTTTTTATAGTGTTTTCTCACCAAGATTCTACCGATATTACGAGTCCCTATCCCGATCATTCGTATAACTTTTATCCATGTCTGTAGATGGGCGATTCTTCATACATTTCCGCCTGTGGATTTATTATCAGAATACAGACTGTATGGGAGATTTTCCATGTGAGTCCGGCTCACGTCTTCTATCACCACCCCTGGCATTTGTCTGTCCTGTTGGACTGAAAGCCACTAGATAGAGAGAACATGGGCCGGACGTACCTGGGAAAGGCATAATATCAAAAAGGCTTATATGTTGTGGAAGGAGGAGACTATTAAAGTAAAAAACTATGCCTGGAATTATGATGACTATCCATGTGCATATTTACACTCCTCTACGGCCGGGTCTGCCTTAAAGGAGTACTCTGGAGACCACTTTTTGCTTATACATTGTGATATACATGTTATATAACTGCACTATACACACAGTCCTGTTCCCCCTGTGTACTGTATATTCTTATATACAGTACGGGGGGGGGGGGGGTCTGCCTATCAGCACAGCGCGGCAACCTGAGTCCTGTCACTGCTCGCTCAGCTGGAGCCTCTGTCACAGCAGCACCTAATCAGAGGAGAGGATCGGGAGCTATATAACAGTCTCCGGAGTACCCCTTTAGGCGATGTTCCCACTTCAGGAACATATCGGGGGAATGCGGCTCATTAAATAGATGGAAGGTCATGTGATTTAACAAGACTGCCTCGTTCTCCCGATATGTTCCCAAAGTGGGAATATGGCTATTATGTCTAGGAGGAAAAGATGAGAGTTGGGCACTTGCATATGCCGTTACTAATAGTAGCAGGTAAGATGCGGGTGGATGAGACCAGAGTCTGCTCATCTGGATACAGGCGTGACATCTATATGTGTGTAGTATAAGTAGTAACTCATGGTGAGGAGCAGCTTCCACCTCCGATGATCCAATGCAGGCCTCAGGTAGAAGATACACATTGAGAATGAGAAGGGGGGGGGGTGCTTATTACCTGGCTCTGGTGTCCTCATGGAGAGCGAGGTGCTGATGTCTAAACAACACCAGAAGTATAGTTGAGAGACTTCATTAAAGGGATTATGTGTTTCAAAGACTTGGCCATATTTTTCCTCCTAGAGAGGATCTGAGGAAGAAGGTGGCGAAGCCTTTGAAACATGGTGGCAATGGCTGATTGTCTCACCGGACCTTTCCGCCAAGTGTGCTACCTGTATCTCTCAATGATAGTGATATGAATACTTAGACGATAATTTACAGTAATCTGTATTGTAGCATGTATACCCCCGGTATCTACTCTCCAACCTCCCACCACAAAGCCGTGTGCAGTTCTTCCTCCCGAGCACATTATTGCTGAATACTTCCCAATGTATTATGATTTTATGTTTTTCTCATGAATGATATAAAATTTGCTGTTTTACAGAAAAAGTAGTGGAAAGCCTTACAGCAGCCATCCTGGATCTGGTTCATCTGTATTGCAGCACTTTCAATGCTGACTTCCAGACAGCGCTTCATGCTGAACGCAAACTCAATCGGACCCAAGACTCTTCACTCCTTACAAGCCCACTAGCCTTTACTGTGTACGCAGCACATCGCATCCCCATTTCATGGGCAACCAGGTGAGATACCAGCAGCTGCTCTGCTCTTCATCACAAGTCATAGGAACATTTTAAGTGTCAATGAGCAAGCTACATATGGAGCATCCCGTCCTTATAGTGTGTGTCTCTGGGTGTACCGTGTCTCTGTGTGTATAGCATGCCTGTGTGTACCGTGTTGTGGTGGTGTCTGTATGTGCACTGTGTCTTTATGTCTGTCTGTGTGTCACTGTGAGTACCGTGTTTTTATGTCTGTGTCACTGTGTGTACTGTGTCTCTGTGTGTAGTGTGATTGTGTGTACTCTGTGTGTAGTGTCTGTATGTCTATGTATACTGTCTGTATGTCTGTCAGTGTATACTGTGTCTATATGTCTGTCTGTGTGTAGTGTCTCTGTGTGTGTAGCCTGCCTTTTGTGTACTGTTTCTCTGTGTGTACTGTCTGTGTGTGTGTGTAGCTTGCCTTTGTGTACTGTGTCTGTGTAGCGTGCCTCTGTGTACTGTGTCGTCTGGGTGTCTATGTCTTTATGTGTCTTTATGTCCGTCTGTTTGTCACTGTGTGTACCGTATTTCTGTGTGTAGTGTTTCTGTGTGTGTGTAGCGTGCCTGTGTGTACCGTTTCGTCTGGGTGTCTGTCAGTGTGCATTGTGTCTGTGTGTACCATATCTCTGTGTGTAGTGTGCCTGTGTGTACTGTGTCTCTGTGTGTGTCTGTATGTCTGTCTGTGTGTAGCATGCCTGAGTGTACTGTGTCTGTATGTCTGTGTGTGTGTAGCATGCCTGTGTGTACTGTGTCTCTGTGTGTGTAGCGTGCCTGTGTATACAGTGTTGTCTTGGTGTCTATGTCTGTGTGTGCACCGTGTCTTTATATCTGTCTGTGTGTCACTGTGAGTACCATGTCTGTGTGTCACTGTGTGTGTACCGTGTCTCTGGGTGTAGTGTGTCTCTGTACCTGTGTATACTGTCTGTATGTCTGTCTGTAGCTTGGCTGTATGTACTGTGTCTGTATGTCTGTCCGTGTGTAGCATGACTGTGTGTACTGTGTCTGTGTGTGTAGCATGGCTGTGTGTACTGTGTCTTTGTGTGTAGCATGCCTCTGTGTACTGTCTGTGTGTGTGTGTGTGTATCATGTCTCTGTGTGTATCATGTCTCTGTGTGTGTAGTGTGCCTGTGTTTCGTGTCTCTGTGTGTGTAGTGTGCCTGTGTTTCGTGTCTCTGTGTGTGTAGCGTGCCTGTGTGTACCGTTTCGTCTTGGTGTCTATGTCAGTTGGCACTGTCTGTGTGTACCATATCTCTGTGTGTACTGTGTGTGTATTATGTCTCTGTGTGTGTGTAGCGTGCCTGTGTGTAGCGTTTGATCTGGGTGTCTGTCAGTGTGCACTGTGTGTGTGTGTGTACCATATCTCTGTGTGTAGTGTGCCTGTACTGTGTCTGTGTGTGTATCGTGTCTGTGTGTGTGTGTAGCATGCCTGTGTGTACCGTTTCGTCTGGCAGTCTGTCAGTGTGCACTGTGTGTGTGTGTGTGTGTGTGTGTGTGTACACCATATCTCTGTGTGTAGTTTGCCTGTGTGTTCTGTGTCTGTGTGTGTAGCGTGCCTGTGTGTACCGTTTCGTCTGGGTGTCTGTGTGTGTGTGTACACCATATCTCTTTGTGTAGTGTGCCTGTGTGTGCTGTGTCTGTGTGTGTATCATGTCTCTGTGTGTACCGTGTCTCTGTGTGTAGCGGACCTGTGTGTACTGTTTCGTCTGGGTGTCTGTCAGTGTGTACCATATCTCTGTGTGTAGCATGCCTGTGTACCGTGTCTCTGTGTGTGTAGCGGGCCTGTGTGTTCCGTTTCGTCTGGGTGTCTATGTCAGTGTGCACTGTGTCTGTGTGTGTGTATCATGTCTCTGTGTGTAGTGTGCTTGTGTGTACTGTATCTTTGTGTGTATCATGTCTGTGTGTGTGGCGGGCCTGTGTGTGCCGTTTTGTCTGGGTGTCTGTCAGTGTGCACTGTGTCTGTGTGTACCATATCTCTGTGTGTAGTGTGTATGTATCATGTCTCTGTGTGTACTGTGTCTCTGTGTGTGTAGCGTGTCTGTGTGTACCGTTTCGTCTGGGTGTCTGTCAGTGTGCAGTGTCTGTGTGTACCATATCTCTGTGTGTAGTTTGCCTGTGTGTACTGTGTCAAAGAGAATTTTCTTTCTGTGGGTGAAAAGTATCTCCAGGTATAGGAGTGCAGGGGTTCTTCTAGGTGCTTGTGTGGACTAAACAGCCCTTTACCCCCATAAATGAGAGGTGATAGTAGACGGGGCCCTTGTCCATACTTCGTGGTTTCCAGCTCTGCGTCAGTCCTAGTTGCAAAAAAAAAAAGGAATGCGAATGAGCTGCCTGCATAGGGATCTGCCATTGTAAATGCAAACCCTGTAATGCATCATTTGACTTTGAGGCAGTGACCGCAGGGGGTTGATGAAGACACTAGAGGTTGCCAGTCCCTCCCCACATGCTCGGCCTTTCTGTCTCCTGATCCTGAGTGCCATGAGATGAATAGGGAGCAGTTCATTCAGCCGCTCCCCTCGGCCGCTCGCTCGCAGCTGTGCTGGAATTCTCTGCTCTCTTCCCCTCGCTTCCTCATTCTCCCAGCCTCTCCCTCCTCGCTGCTTCCCTCCCTCCCCCGTGCTCAGTGACAGATGGTCAGTTCCAGGCTTTGCTCCGCTTGTCCTAGGCTGCAACATCAGGGAGTTTGAGAAGTGGGTGGGGGGGATCCCCTTTGTTTAAGGTGCCTTTCATTCTCTCTATGGGAAGAGGAGGAGATTAGAGGAGGTGTAGAAATAGGGGAGAGCGTGACCTTTGGTATTTTTCTCTACACCCTTACCCCTCCCTTAATAAATCTGTTACAACTTGCCTCGTGAATGTCTTTGCAGAGGGTGGGGATGGAGGCTTGCAGCTGGGCACTGGCTCCCATGTTCATGTACCACGGCTCACGTGCCCCCCGCTCCCCCTCTAATCTGTTTATATTTATTCCCATGATCTCCTCCCCCGTGCCTCCATTATACCAGCTTCCTGACATCTTTCTCATAGTTTTTTTGTCTATTTTTATTTGCATACAGGCCTTCCTGTCTGTCTTGCTTGACTCCTTTTCTCCTCTCCGCTCTGTCTTCCCACACTTTCTACAAAAGCCTTAGGGTCTTAGAGGGTCCCACATGCTGGAAAGTCCAACGTAATAGAAAGTTATACACTGTATAATGTAACACTGACCCTTATAAGATGGAATAGGAAGCGGAATATTTTGGGGCTATTTACCCGTTGTGTTCATGGTCCAAAACGGGGGGGGGGGGGGGGCGGGGGGGGGTTAGGAGGCAGTTGCACATTTTTCTTGCGAGCCTCAAATTGCTTAAACATTTGTGACTTTTCTGTGCTTTCTGCCATTTGTTTTCTGGTGTAAGCAGAAATATTTACTGGTATTATTGCTTTTTTATTTATTTTTTGTTGCAAATACATCATGATCATGGGGTAAAAAAAAAAAAAAATGTTTTGTTTTTTTTTGTAGTCGTCCTTAACACATGGAGTAATTTTTGCAGGTTATTCTCTGAAAATTAGCAACAAAAATTACATTGAATGTTGATGGGAAGTCCCTTGAAAATTAAAAAAAAAACTTAAATCCTTCAACCGGCAGGGAGGAAATTGATTACAAGTACTAACTTACCTCTCCCCACGGCTGTGGTGAATGGCAAGACCGGCCTCAAGACCCCTGCCGCAAGATATTTTCCCCCGAGTTATCAATTTTCCCCCGCCGGCTGCCAGAATTTATAATCCGACGGTCTTCTCCTTTTACAAACAATGCATACTTACCAGTCCTTGTGCCTCTGTGGCGCTGCTCCCGAGTCCTGCTGATGGCTGCTGGATGTTATTTTCGGCTGAAATCCGGGTACATCAGGTACTCCGCTCTTCCAGCTGCAGTGTCACAGCCCGGCTGAGCGATTGCCCTCTCAGCCAATCAGTGACTGCAGTGGTGTCCTGCCTCAGTCACTGATTGGCTGAGCGGGCAATCACTCAGCCTGGTACGTGGCAGATGGAAGAACTGCAGGGGAACGGCAGCTGTCAGTTGGACCCGGGAGCGACCCTGGGAGGCTCAAGGATAGGTAAGTATACTTTGTTCCCGCACCTCCCTGTCTGTTGTTTTTTTTTTTTTTTTTTTTTAAATGTCATGGGACTCCTTTTTATGGGCATGTTGAAACCATGTTCTCGCCCAGCAGAATATGAGAATATTGGTGACTTATAGTGGAGCTTGATTGTGTATGTGCACTTATTATAAGCTGCAGGTTTACATGCCTTACTTAATTACGAATTTCAACAGACTGTGTGTGTGGGGGGGGGGGTTTGATGGGGCGCATGTGAGCACTGGGGTGTGGTGATGGGGCGATGTGGGCACTGGGGGGTGGTGATGGGGCGATGTGGGCACTGGGGGGTGGTGATGGGGCGATGTGGGCACCACTGGGGGGTGGTGATGGGGCGATGTGGGCACCACTGGGGGGTGGTGATGGGGCGATGTGGGCACCACTGGGGGGTGGTGATGGGGCGATGTGGGCACCACTGGGGGGTGGTGATGGGGCGATGTGGGCACCACTGGGGGGTGGTGATGGGGCGATGTGGGCACCACTGGGGGGTGGTGATGGGGCGATGTGGGCACCACTGGGGGGTGGTGATGGGGCGATGTGGGCACCACTGGGGGGTGGTGATGGGGCGATGTGGTGATGGGGTGCATGTGGGCACTGGGGGGGTGATGGGGCGCATGTGGGCACTAGTGTGTGTGTGTGTGGGGGGAGGGGGGGGAAGGGGGGCTGATGTAATGATGTGGGCACTGGGGGAGGCTACCATTTCAGGTTTCGCCTCAGGTAGCAGGAACTAGAATGGGCCTTGCTGTCTAGTTAAAGGTGACATCCATGGACAGAATGCAGGTAGTATGTACATGTAGCCTGGGTTTTTTGCGGGTATTTTTAGACTGTGGACAGACCTGTTAGGTAACATGTTTCTTGTCACACAAGGTTTTTTTTTTTGCTTTCCTCTGCATTAGCAAAGGTAAACACAGATTGTTAGGAGCCGTGATGATTGTGACCGTGTGCACCACCTGCAATATCACTACACAGCAATCTATCCAAGGCAAATGCACCCCAGCAATATTACTAAAGCACAACATCACCATAAACCAACTAACCCCTCGTGTCAGAAATAGAGATGAGCACAACTCCAGCATGCTCTAATCCGTGCGAACCCGAGCGTGCGCCATCTGATTCCATGGTTTGTAGGGCTGCATCCAACTTCTTCAGCCACCAGTAATCAAATACTGCACGATCGGGTTCGGACGGATCAGAGCGTGCTGGAGTTGCGCTCATCTCTTGTCATAAACATATTTTATTTCCCTGATATATTGTTTACACATCACACCATATATCGATGTATGTGGCCAAATAAAGCACAGAGACAATATGGCACATGTGCACGAAGATTCTAGTCCTTGTCCTTTTACTAGATTTGCGCTGTCATCTGACAGTAGATTAGCTGCTTATTCTGTAATATTTAAGTAATAAGTATAGCACATTGGGCAGCGGGGACAGGAAATCCTAATGTTTGTAACTCTTTGTCTCCTTCCAGTTTTGAGGATTTCCATGTATCCTGTTCCCTGAGTCATGGAGGGAAGGAGCTGTGCGGTCCCCTACAGACTCGCAAGATCCATGTGTACAAGTACCTGTTCCATCTCATTGTCTGGGACCAGATGTAAGTATTCATAATCTGCACAAATCCCTTTAAATTGCATATATTTGTTTTTGTGAAGGTGTCACCTTTGCCAGTGACAGTAGCCAGGGTCGGCTCCAGGTTTTTGCAGGCCTTTAGGCCACAGAGCCTCAGTCGCCCCTCATCCACACACAATGCTCAATCGCTTGAGGCACCACTAACAGACACCAGCACAACTGACACTGGCTGACTGACTGACTGACTGACACTGGCACACAGCACTTACAGCTAAGTCCAGGTCCTTCACCCTTCTCTCTCTCTGTCCAGGTCCTGCTCCCTCTCCTGTGTCTTCTGATGATCAGCCCCTCACCCTGTACTACAGTGAGCAGGCTGAACATTAGAACACCGGGCCCCTCTCTCTCTCTGTGACTGTTCAGATCACTCAGCTTCTCAACCTGATTCCCAGACTGTGTACATAGCACTTGTCACTGATCCCCATCATACAGCATGCTGATATAATGCAGTGGTCTCCTGTTTTGGGGCCCCATTATGGCTTATACTTAGAATAGTCGCTTGTCTTGCTGCTTCTTATTGCATTATTGGACTGTCGTCTGATAGCAGGGCCCGGGACTGTCCTCTCATAGCAGGGCCCGGGACTGTCCTCTCATAGCAGGGCCCGGGACTGTCCTCTGATAGCAGGGCCCGGGACTGTCCCCTCATAGCAGGGCCCGGGACTGTCCTCTCATAGCAGGGCCCGGGACTGTCCTCTCATAGCAGGGCCCGGGACTGTCCTCTGATAGCAGGGCCCGGGACTGTCCTCTGATAGCAGGGCCCGGGACTGTCCTCTGATAGCAGGGCCCGGGACTGTCCTCTGATAGCAGGGCCCGGGACTGTCCTCTCATAGCAGGGCCCGGGACTGTCCTCTGATAGCAGGGCCTGGGACTGTCCTCTGATAGCAGGGCCCGGGACTGTCCCCTCATAGCAGGGCCCGGGACTGTCCCCTCATAGCAGGGCCCGGGACTGTCCCCTCATAGCAGGGCCCGGGACTGTCCCCTCATAGCAGGGCCCGGGACTGTCCCCTGATAGCAGGGCCCGGGACTGTCCTCTGATAGCAGGGCCCGGGACTGTCCTCTGATAGCAGGGCCCGGGACTGTCCTCTGATAGCAGGGCCCGGGACTGTCCTCTGATAGCAGGGCCCGGGACTGTCCTCTGATAGCAGGGCCCGGGACTGTCCTCTGATAGCAGGGCCCGGGACTGTCCTCTGATAGCAGGGCCCGGGACTGTCCTCTGATAGCAGGGCCCGGGACTGTCCTCTGATAGCAGGGCCCGGGACTGTCCTCTGATAGCAGGGCCCGGGACTGTCCTCTGATAGCAGGGCCCGGGACTGTCCTCTGATAGCAGGGCCCGGGACTGTCCTCTGATAGCAGGGCCCGGGACTGTCCCCTGATAGCAGGGCCCGGGACTGTCCCCTGATAGCAGGGCCCGGGACTGTCCCCTGATAGCAGGGCCCGGGACTGTCGTCTCATAGCAGGGCCCGGGGACTGTCGTCTCATAGCAGGGCCCGGGGACTGTCGTCTCATAGCAGGGCCCGGGGACTGTCGTCTCATAGCAGGGCCCGGGGACTGTCGTCTCATAGCAGGGCCCGGGGACTGTCGTCTCATAGCAGGGCCCGGGGACTGTCGTCTCATAGCAGGGCCCGGGGACTGTCGTCTCATAGCAGGGCCCGGGGACTGTCGTCTCATAGCAGGGCCCGGGGACTGTCGTCTCATAGCAGGGCCCGGGGACTGTCGTCTCATAGCAGGGCCCGGGGACTGTCGTCTCATAGCAGGGCCCGGGGACTGTCGTCTCATAGCAGGGCCCGGGGACTGTCGTCTCATAGCAGGGCCCGGGGACTGTCGTCTCATAGCAGGGCCCAGGCAGGGTCCTGTCCTTTAGAAGTGCCGTTGTTTTCTGCACCCCACAGGGTCTTAAATCTCAGCTGTGCTCCCAAAATAGCCGTCATTGAACAGGCCCTGTTCCCTCCCTGCCCAACCATATGGAAAGCAGATAAAATTAGAACGTGCCTGACGGCCTTCTAGCAGCAACGAGGAAGACGGGGCAGGAAAAGTGGAGGAACAGGGATTAAAAGAAAAGAGTTGGACTTGTTACAACGGGCGAGAAAGGTGGAGATAGCCGCCATCCCTCTGGATCTGACAGCTGATGAGGTCTGGATCAGCGATCTCCTATATAGAGCGATATAAATACACTATGCTGCAGGGAGGGAGCCGAGCAGCTGACGCTCTGCAGGGCTGAGGGAAGCGGCCAGCTTCCACATAGTGCTGAACTTTTCTCAGTCTGAAACTTTTATGAGCAGAACCTCATGTAACCTCGGGATTGATTTAAAGGGATCGGAAGATATGGGAGTTCCCCGTGGTTCCCACAGCTTTTGGATCTGATTGCCACCAAGATTAACCCCACCAGGCCTGGCACGGGGAGGGCAGCCAGTCAGTAAGGTAATGCGGCATGTCGTAACTGAGCGGCTGGATTCAATTGGGAAATCCTGGAGAACGGGAAAGTCCATCGGTAATAGAATCCAGCGTGAATAGCGTGATTTATGATTTCCAATCCTGTACTTAATTATTGTTTATTACCCCTCCAGCTGAGGACTAAAATAACCGGCTCAGCTCTTCTGTTTGTCCAGTGGAGACATCCACCAGCTTGTCATGAAGAATACAGACAGAGCTGCAGTGTGTGTGTGTGTGTGTGTGTATATATATATATATATATATATATATATATATATACATCTCACATTTACACACACACACACACACACACAGTATGTATATGTATTGTCCCCACATACTCTATATCATTGAACATTTGCAGTGAAGGCTAGGCCGACCATTTCTGCAATGTCTTTGGGATGGACGCCATGGTTGTTCTAGGCATGGGTCTGTGTTGTATAATGTTGCTTGTGACGTTATTATTTATCCTGACACATGGGAGAGATTTATTAAACATGGTGTAAAGTAGAATTGATTCAGTTACCCCCAGCAACCAATCAGATTCCACCTTTTATCCCTCACAGACTCTTAGGAAAATGAAAGGCTGAATCTGATTGGTTGCTCGGGGCAACTAAGACAATTCTACTCTACACCATGTTTGACAAATCCATAGTGCTTTACTTTTTATTTATTTTATTATTAAAGGGGTACTCCGGGGAAAATCTTTTTTTCTTTCAAATCAACTGGTTTTAGAAAGTTATATATATTTGTAATGTACTTCTATTTATCTGAGGTATTCCCATACTATGTTTGGCAGGAAATGGTGCATTCTTACCAGTCTGACACAGTGCTCTCTGCTGCCACCTCTGTCCATGTGAGGAACTGTCCAGAGCAGCACCAAATCCCCATAGAAAACCTCTCCTGCTCTGGACAGTTCCTGTCATGGACAGAGGTGTCAGCAGAGATCATTGTGTCAGACTGGAAAAAATGCACTACTTCCTGTAGGACCTACAGCAGCTGATAAGTACTGGAAGACTGGAGACTTTTAAATAGAAGAGTAAATGACAAATCTATATAGCTTTCTGACACCAGTTGATTTGAAAGATTTTTGCCAGAGTACACCTTAGAAAAAAAGTGTCCTTCAAAAGGTGAAAAAAAAAAAACGTTTGAGGGGCTGCACATTTTCCTTATACTGGAGCTGCCATAGTAGTAGCCCCAGTTAGAGGGGAGCACAGCCTTGCCTGTTTCTGTGTTGGGTTTTTCTGCGATCACAGAAATAGCTGTTCCTCGTCCATGTCAGCCTGACTCCGTCAACCTCAACTCATAGTGCTCTAGAAAGTCACAGCCAGTGACCTCCATAAAAAATGCATTACGTTGAATATTATAGGGGACCTATCTGTAGATGGTGTCCGAACCTCGGGCAGCATGAAACACTGACAGATTTCCCTGTTGCTATGATTCACTCTTTAATGGCTTTCCCTTTGTGTATAGAGGGAGATCTGTTGGTCAGGGCTGGCGGAGCACCCTGATGATTCCGGACCTTGTTGGCTGTGATGTCTCTGTAAAGACAGAGATAATTAGAGGGAATAATAGATTGCTGCGATAGGAAACCTGTCAGTGTTTAATGACTGGTTCCCTTTGATGGGTTAATGTAGGATTTTCACCATCTACAGTGACACAGGAAAGTAAACCTAAAAAAACATAAAAATGCTTATCTAGCAGCTATCACTGGCCACCTATCCTGTTGACTCAATTTTATGGCCCAGTTCACACTGAGCAAAAGCAGCGGAATTCTCAGCCGCACTCAGTGTCCTGCTGTGAGGGAATGAGAGGGCGTGCGCGTCCACTCCCGACGCTCTCCGCTCAAAGAAGTGACATGCCACGTCTTTGGGAGAAGAGGGGAGGAAGCGTGCGCGCCCTCTCATTCACTCACAGCAGGACGCTGAACACGCTGGGATTCCGCCGTGGAATTCCGTCGCATTTGCTCAGTATGAACTAGGCCTTTGGACGGAAAGCAGATCTGCGGGAGAAAATTCTGCTCTTAAATTCTGCAGTGTGAACAACAGAGTGGAAATCCCATTGAACATAATAGGACATTGCTCTGTTCATGTTCTACAGTAGGAATTTCAAGCTGAAATAAGAGCGGATTCCTCTTCAATTCCTCACCTTTTCCTCATTGTGCACATACCCTAACAATCGATTTAGTTTTTTACTGCAATATTGCCAAAACATTTCCTAGAGGTGCTTTATTGCAGGACCTGTCAGCTACCCTGATAGTATACCCTGATAGTATAGCCTACCCTATAGCCTATATGACATGAAAGGAAGATCTTACTGGGCACGCTCTGTGACCCTTGATTCCATCCGTCACTGTGCCCCCTGAGCAGGTTCATTAAAAAAAAAAAGTAATTTTTTAAGTTGCACAACATGACAAAAACTATAGAAATTGGATATTGTTGTAATCATCCCAACCTGAGGAATACAGATAACATTATGTAAATTATACTGCATGGAGAGTGGCTTAAAGACGGCTTCTGGTTCAGGGTGGTGACAATAATAGGCAAACGTAAGCAGGGTCAGAGCCCACCGGGATAGAGCCTGGTAAGACCTGGTTACAGCTTCTCATCACTTGTCAGACTAGGAGTGAGGTGGACGGGTTTGCTGTGACCCAGCCCCATCGGGATTACAGTGGGTCCTGCTGCCCGTCTGCCGCTACAGATCATACTCTTCGGGCCTTATTACACGCAGCGATTATCGTACAAAAACCTGACAAGGTGATCGGAAATATCCATATAGTAGGGAAGGAGTCTAATGTTATTACATTCATTGACTGCTATTATGAACGATCATTTTTGCGGTTGTTATACGGTCTCTAATCGTTTGTGGTGAAAGAAAATGGTTATTTACTCCCCGAAGACTGAAAGATTTCTTATTACACAAATGGACTGGCAAATTATCAGTGAAAGACCAAGGACGATTTTACGACATGCTGAAAGACCGCGATCGGCGACAATCTAAGGATTTTGTGTACATTGTGCTCTCGCTTAACCCTATTACACCTAATGGGGGATCGATGGCGATTGATCGTTTTGACAGACTTTCGCATGATAATCATTCCGTGTATTAGAGCCTTATCCTGCGGATTATAAACCCGGCACCCGCAGGGGCAGGTGGGAAATACATTACAAGTACTAACATACTTCTCCCCATGCCTGCGGTGAGCGGCCATGGGACCCGACATCACGACCCTGCTGATGGACTGGCCGCTTAGCCAGTAAGTCCATCAGCCGTGACAGATCTTTTCCCCGTCATCACAACTCGGGGGGGAATGACTTCCGGCAGGGGTCCCGAGGCTGCTCCCGTCACTCACCACAGGCGCAGGGAGAGGTAAGTAAGTACTCGTAATCAATTTCCTGCCTACCCCTGCCGGATTGTATAAATCACTGGACTTCTCCTTTAATCCAGTTTGCAGATAATAAGCCATTTACAATGATCCCAGATATGTTGATTTTAGCAGGTATATATAACACAGGACATACTATATACCTGTATAATGTATGATATATGGCATCCATCATTCCGTCTTCTGTCTGCTGGGGTATTTATAGAGCTGTGTAATGATCAGTAACTATGACATTGATGGCTTCCATGTGTTTGTCCTCATCCTGGCTTCAATCATGTCCTCATGTCTCTGTTACTACATCGCGGCTACAAACTGAGCTGTGTACATAGAAGTGAAGCCCTATAAAACCTATGGGATAAAGCTGCTGTGTATTATAGGAGACAGCTGTGCTTTACCTGCCTGTTATTTCCCTCTGCAGGATCTGTTTTCCAGTGCAGATAAACCACCTGCCACGAGAGACTCTCCTGACGATCACCCTGTATGCGGTGCCCGTGCCCCCCCCTGGGAGCTCCTCTGAAGCCAGCAAGCAGCGACGCAACCCTCAGCCGCTGGGCTGGGTCACCACTCCCCTCTTCAACTCCAGGCAGTAAGTTGTTAACATTATCCATCATAAAACGCTCACTTTCATCCAATTCCTTTCATCTGGTTTCCCTGGGACATGTCCTCTGCTTCACCGGAATGATGAATATCAAAATGGCTTATTGTATGAAGAATGGCGGGGTCCAAGGGCCGTACTAGGCAGAGTGTCCATAGTACTATAAGTAGCGATCAACCAATAAATAATTTATTTGTTCATCGACCGATTCGCCAGGATTCTGTATACTTAAGCCATTGTTGATAGCACATCCCCTCCTCATCTGGGAAGGAAAGCAAGAGGGAGGTTCCTTAAAGGAGTACTCCGCTGAACATTTTTTTTTCAAATCCACCGGTGTCTGAAAGTTATTCAGATTTGTAATTTACTTCCATTTAAAAATCTCCAGTCTTCCAGTACTTATCAACTGCTGTATGTCCTGCAGGAAGTGGTCTATTCTTTCCAGTCTGACACGGTGCTCTCTGCTGCCACGTCTGTCCATGTCAGACACGGTGCTCTCTGCTGCCACCTCTGTCCATGTCAGAAACTGTCCAGAGCAGTAGCAAATCCCCATAGAAAATCTCTCCTGCTCTGGACAGTTCCTGACATGGACAGAGGTGGCAGCAGAGAGCACTGTGTCAGACTGGAAAGACTACATCACTTTCTGCAGGACATACAGCAGCTGATAAGTAATGGAAGTCGACCCAACTTGCGTATGGATCATGTATTGGTGGGGTTTATCAGGTTACTATAGTACATCATTGGGGAACTCTTTTCAAGCATTTCAGCTACTTGGTTCAGGCAATGAGAGTAACCATATTCTTATTTCATAACCTGCAGCCCTGTTGCTTCCTTCGATACAGTAATGTTTTGTGTTTCTTTTATTCTGAAGACTTTTAACCTGTGGCCGTCGTTTACTTGGTCTCTGGCCGACTACAAAACATGGCAGCACAAGTTTCAGTACACCCAATGTGAACCAGCCGGACAGCACCATCCTGCAGGTAAACCCTATAGAAACAATGTGCAGGCAGGAGCCTCATGTTTTTCTGCTCCGGTATTTGCTGTATCTTGTTTTCTTGTATTTGATGTTTTTTTTCCCGAGGGAAGCTGGTGATAATTCCAGAAATTGCAGAGGAAATAGACCGCCATTGCTTCAGAGACTAAAACCCTTAAGGGTGCGTTCACACCTACAGGATCCGTAGCAGATCCGCAGCAGATTTGATGGTGCAGATTTGATGCTGTGTTCAGTTATTTACATGAAACCTGCTGCAGAAAATCAGCTGTGGATCTGGTAAGTGTGAACGTACCCTAAAGGGGTATTCCAGAGAAAATTACCTTGTCCCCTAACCACAGGATTGGAGACAAGTAAGAGATCTGACCTCTGTACCTCCCCACCACCAATCTCCGTATCTGGCCCCTGGCTTCGGTATTATGAATACAGGCACAGGTACGATACGTGACCCCCTACTCTATTCATTCCTATGGAGCCGCCTGAAAGTACTTACTCGGCTATTTACAGTATCTCCATGGGAATGAGTCGCGGGTCACTTGTCGTAGCCCCGGCTGTATTCATAACAAAGAAGCCGGGGTGGGGGGAGATACGGAGATCAGTGGGGGGTACGGAGGTCTGGACCCCCTGCAATCTGCAATCTGGAGTCCCCTATCCTAACTCCAGGCAGGGTGATTTTTGGTAAAAGTGCCGGGGAGGGGGAGGCTGAAAGAAATAACATGCTCTTACCTCCCCGGCTCCAGTGCTGGTGGCTGCATACTGTTGCTCTGGTTCCCCAGGTCCCCGGCTGCTTCTTGGTTAAAGAAGATGAACCAGTCAGCAGCCGAGGCGGGACCCCATTACAACCGCTGACTGGCTGAGCAGCCCTGACACATGACAAACCGGATCTACATCCTGGGACCGTAGCGCAGCATCAGCACTGGAGCGGGGAAGGTAAGAGCATGTTATTTCTTTCAGCCTCCCCAGCACTTTTACAAAAAATTGTCCACTCAGAGTCGTCCTTTAATTTTCCCTGGACAACCTCTTAGACAACTATAAAATCAATCATCTTGTTTGTTAAAATATCATATTTTATAATAACTTGAGCTTTAAACCAAGGATGGGGAACCTGCAGTCCTCCAGCTGTTGCAGAACTGTTACTGCTATGGTAAATGGTAATTGACACCCCCAAAACCTGCCCCCTTATGCATGTTCACATTTCAGTGTTATATTCTTACAATGAAAGGCATAAAAAATTAAAAAATTTGGCAGCGGTCGTTAGATCGCTTCCCAATTTTTTTATTCCTTTCCATGTTGGACCGTTGACTTATACCCCTATTCCACGGGCCGTCTAGAGGAGCAAACGAGCGCTCTCAGCACTCGTTTGCTCCTCGTTCCCCGCTCACTGCCGCCGCTATTCAACGCAGCTGCAGCGAGCGGGTGAGTGCGGGAATGGCTGTGGGGAGCTGTGGGGGGGGGGGGGGGGGCTGCTCGGAGGATCGCTGATCGTCCGGGCAGCCCATAGGATACAGCAGCGTCTGCTGCCGATGCTCCTATTCAACGGAGCGCCGGCAGCAGATCGTTGCTGTATCAGTCGCTTGTTTTTCAACATGTTGAAAAACAAGCGACTGCAACGATCAGTCGACATAAAAGATGTCGGCTGATCGTTGCACTCTATTCCACGGGAGGATTAGCGTTCGTATCGGCCAGATACGAACGACATTCGTTCTGTGGAATAGGGCCTTTAGATCTTCCGGAGGGTGTACCTCTGTCCATGTCTGTCCAGAGCAGCAGCAAATCCCCATAGAAAACCTCTCCTGCTCTGGACAGTTCCTGACATGGACAGAGGTGGCAGCAGAGAGCACTGTGTCATACTGGAAAGAACACACCACTTCCTGCAGGACATACAGCAGCTGATAAGTATGGGAACACTGGAGATTTTTAAATAAAAGTAAATCTATATAACTTTCTGGTACCAGTTAATTTTTGCTGGAGTACCCCTTAAAGTAAAAATACTTGCTGCCATTAGTCCACACATCACCCTTTTTTGGGAAGGGAAAATTGATATAAATTTGTATAGGTTTACTAAATCCGTAGCTGAATTGTTGAAAGTTGGGAACCAAGTATCTAGAAATCACGCAGTGATACAACGGGGTAAGCCGGCTAGAAAAATAAAAATAAAAGCTGCCTCTACTGGTGGAATTCTGCATCCTAATAAATGTCTTTCTGGTCACCCTGATCTGTCATTGATGGGTGAATCACAGGCCTCTGTCTCTCATCTCTGCTGCTGCTGATGGCCGTTGTGTACTGTTGGGTTCTTTCCATGACTCTGTGTATTTTCCCAGAAACATGTCCTCACTTTTCTTTGTTTCCGTCAATCATTGTACTTGAGGAATTTGCAAACTGTACAAAATCTGCATTTGATTACTGATCTGCCAGAGCCCGTGCTCCATTACAAGGGTCTTCTGGGTTTTTGCTCTGTAGCCAGTGGTAACATCTAAGGACGTTAAACATTCTTCCTAAGGCTAGATTCACACAGGACAGATCCACAGTGGATCCCGAACTGTCATTTTCTATAAGGTTTCATACATTGGACAGTCCTTGACATGGACAGAGGTGGCAGCAGAGAGCACTGTGTCAGACTGGAAAGAATACACCTCTTCCTGCAGGACATACAGCAGCTGATAAGTACTGCAAGACTTGAGATTTTTATGTTTAGATGAGTCTCATGGTAACTCGCGTATGGATCATGTATTGGTGGGATTTATCAGGCTACTATAGTCCATCATTGGGGAATTGGCATCTGGAGTCATAAACTCTCTTGCAGCACTTCAGCTATATCTGTATATGTATAGGGGACTCAAAAAGCATTGCCCAGAGTGCTCAGCCGTAACCATTGTTCTATGAACACGTCTTTTCCCCTTTCCTTGTACTTAGAGTTAAAAAAGCGAACATGTAATTCAGCTTCCAGGTGGTCCGGGGATGGGCAGCCCAGCAGCTTCATCAGGAGCCCCCCTTCCCCCATCTAGGGTGGTCCTCAGACAGTCCCACATTAGAGTATGGTTCTCTATGACAGGCCATGGCCCTATAGACATTAGAACGGAACCACAGTCACCTAATGGAGCTACAAGTTGGGGTTAAAGAGCATTCGTGTGCCACGTCCTCCACTCTTGGTGTTTGGATTCGGAGTAGCAGTTCCCTGGATTAAGAAAAAGGGAAAAAGTAAGAATATAAAACAGCTGCAAATGGTTTTTTGCCAGGAAGCTGAGAGAGTAAAAGAACTTTTGAGTTCAATAATGGAGACTTTTTTTTTTTCCAATTGTAAAACCAGACTTTGAAACCAATCTTCCCTTCTTTAACCAGTGAATGACCGACGTAAGGAAGCAACTCTGTCAGGGTCACGTTTGCTGGCTTTATTCTCATTATGTTTTTAGGGTTCAGCCAGTGTTAAAATAAAAAATAAAAAGTTTTTGTTTCTTCTTTCAAATCAGTTGGTGTTTGATGCATATACAAAATTAAAGCGGTACTTGGGCAAAAATCTTTTTCTTTCAAATCAACTGGTGTCAGAAAGTTATATAGATTTGTAATTTACCTCTATTTACCTCTTTTTAAAAATCTCAAGTATTTCAGTACTTATCAGCTGCTGTATGTCCTGCAGGAAGTGTTGTATTTTTTCCAGTCTGCTGGTGCTCTCTGCTACCACCTGTCAGGAACTGTCCAGAGCAGGAGAGGTTTTCTATAGGATTTGCTGCTGCTCTGGGCAGTTCCTGACATGGACAGAGGTGGCAGCAGAGAGCACTGTGTCAAACAGGAAAGAATACACCACTTCCTGCAGGACATACAGCAGCTGATAAGTACTGGAAGACTGGATTAAATTACAAATCTATATAACTTTTTTGTTTTTGGATTTTTTGTTGTTGGAGTTTATCAGTCTAACTATATGATATCTTAGCTCTTTTATTTATATTGCAGATTGACTTTCCAACATCGGCTTTTGATGTTAAATTCACAAAACCAGAAAGTGAAGCTTTTAGCCCTAGATACGATATTTCCAGCTTGCTCGAGGAGGATAGAAGCAAGTTACGGGAGGCCATGCAGAAGGAGTCCTTATACTGGTAAGTTCCAGGATTCTAAAGCTAAAAGGGAACAATAAAAAAATGAGGTGCACTCATCGATCACCCACTGATTGATACCTTTCCAACTTGTCTACACTGCTCCTAGCCCCCATATTACTTCTATAAAAGATCCCAGTTTTACACTATGAAACTATATCTCCCATCATGCATTGCACCTCAGAGCCAACTGCCAGGTACCTGCCTCTGTCTTGTAGTATCTGCCCACCACTGGCTCCTTCTGTTTTGCACAGTATCTATCTATCTATCTATCTATCTATCTATCTATCTATCCATCTATCTGTTCATCTACATAGAAAGATTGGAGAGAGAGATGAAACAACAGTGTCTCCTTTCCCCTATACTACTCAGGAGAGGCTGTTGTTTCCCCATCCTTGGCCAAGTGATCACTCTGTGATGTCAGTGGTGGGTGGGGTTACAGATGAGGTGTTACAGTTTGCCTGGCAACAGAAGGAACAGGATCATGTGACCTGTGTCTCAGAAGGGAGGGGGAGGACAGAGGAGAGGAGACAGAGTGGAGCAGGCAGTGAGGATTTTCTGCAGCTTCAGGGCGCGAGTCAGGATGTGCTGCAGACAAAGCGACCAATTCATGTAATAAGAACCTATTACACACAAGCTTAGATTATAGATGGGGATTGAGCAGAGTTATTTAACTGGAGTTCTCCTTTAAATATCCATTGCGTCCTCTAGTGAAGGGCTTTCTCTCACAGCCATTCACATTTTGCTTTACTCAAGGAACATGTTGTATAATATTTTATATTTACTACCTCCCCCTTAGAAATGTCCTTCCTTACATACACTAAAGCTTATCTCTAAATAAGAATAATACTGCCTGAGCTATGGACAGTTATTACCTCCATATACTGGACAAGGAAATACAGGACTGATCATTAAACACTATAACAAATATTCTTTCAAATCAACTGGTGCCAGGAAGTTATATTGATTTGTAATTTACTTCTATTTAATAATCTCCAGGCTTACAGTACTTATCAGCTTCTGTATGTCCTGCAGAAAGTGGTGTATTCTCTCCAGTCTGACACAGTGCTCTCTGCTGCCACCTCTCTCCATGTCAGGAACTGTCCAGATCAGGAGAGGTTTTCTATGGGGATTTGCTGCTGCTCTGGACAGTTCCTGACATGGACAGAGGTGGCAGCAGAGAGCACTGTGTCAGACAGGGAATTGATATGTGCCCCCTGGTGGCCAGGCCTAGTAGTGCAATTCTTCAAAACCCTGCTGCAATCTACCCCTAAGGGCACTATAGTTACATTATACCTATGAAGCAAGTCCTGTTATTCATCAACCTTGAATTCTGAAATATTGATAACCTGCAAATGCTGCCATTCTCTATACTTTCTCTTTTCTGTATCCTTGTCCCCAAACTGCGGACTCCAGATGTCTGAGCCGTTCCGAACATGTGACGGGTGTGATCCATGTATTACACATACTCCCATGCATGTCGCAGCTGTCTGATGGTAACTCAACACCCAGAGCGGCCTGGGAATATAGCAAGAAAAAGGGGACTGTATCAGGGTTACACAAAGCCTCTGCCTGTATCCCCTGTCATCTGAGACCGCTCCGACACTGAGACTCACAAGTGGCAGCTCAGACCGCCCGTCTCCAAGGAGCTTTGGATCATGTTTATGTGCTTGTAGTTACTGGGGCTTTATATTATCATCAGGATTTCATCTATTGTCAGGCATTTTATTTACTGGTTAATGCATTTAGTTTCATAATATATAAATATAAAATATATACAGTGTGTATTTGTATAAATCTATTTTTTTTATTGTAAATGTTTGAAATGTGATTGAGGAAATTGACACTGAGTGAACATCATCTGGGAGATGAACCTGTCCATGTGGGAGTGCTGGTCAGGCCGAATGGTTGGTCTATGCTGCCCTCTAGTGGCTGATATAGGATCCACACTCGTATAAGTAGAGGGATTCACACAAACGGTATGCCAGCCATACACCTCTGTTATCGCTCTTCTGATAGGAAGGCAGTCAGGATATTTCAGGGCCCTTCGCACATTCGTGGCCATCTTTACAGTCAGGAAACACTGATCAAGAAGCCTTACCGGAGCCTTTAAGAAACCATCATTGTTTCCTGGCCGTTAAAATGGAGGGGAGGTGGGGTAAACACTTAATCACCTGCTGAAGGCTACTGTGGTGCTTCCCTCCAGCTTCTCCTTCACTCTTTTGGCGCTGCATGCACACCAGTGATGTCATTCATGAGCTGCAGGGCTAGGGGAGAGGTAGCAGCCTCTTATGGCTGAAAGTATATTGCTGCCTCCAGCCACATGAGTGATTGGCTCCCAGCTCTGTCAATGGCTCTCGGCCTGGTCAATCACAGTGCAGAATTGAACTATATGTGTCCTGATTAGGCGCATATACAGTTAAAAGGGCCAGCGTTTGCATCGAACGGCACTTGCTCAGGATGTCATGCAATGCATCCAGAATTCCGAACAGATAATGGATGTGCATTCAGAGCTGTCCGGAATTCTTAGTGCCCCCATTGGGTCCTATGGGGCATCTGTGCCATGCATGTCCTATGTTTTAAGGAGCTATTTTCTGTCTTGGACGCCGTTCACTAAAAGTTCTGAAGGGTGTCGGTGCCCAATAGAACCTAACCCAATCCGAACCTAAAATTTATTTGGATATTCTTACAGGAAATGCATATAATTTATTCAAATTGTCTGTTGTAAAGCAAAAAAAAAAAAAAAAAAAAAAAAAAAATATATATATATATATATATATATATATATATATTATGATATAATATAATATAGAGAGAGAGAGAGATAGATCAAAGACAACTTCAAAAGCTGAAAATGATTCATATTCTTCATTTATCAGTATCATTTGCTGTCATTGTTGCTCTATTCTTCTACATTAGAGCCTTTTTTTCTATCTGTTTCTTAGGTTGACGGATGCAGATAAGAAGAAGCTGTGGGAGATGCGTTATTACTGTCACTCGGAGGTTAGCTCCCTCCCGCTGCTCCTGGCCAGTGCACCTAGTTGGCAGTGGTCATGTCTTCCAGACATTTACGCTTTACTTAGTCAGTGGACTCACATGAAACACCAAGATGCTCTTGGTCTCCTTCATGCCACGTAAGTACTTTTATTGCTTTTCTTTTTATGCTTGTAGCATGTTACACATGACAGTCCTTGTCAGGGCTTACAAAATAGGTCAAAGGTTATCCCCTATCTGCATTGTATTGTGTGGATAAAGGATACATATAGATCATAGTCATACTCTGTGATGCTCTGTTTATGATAAGGGGGACATGCCAATTAGAATTTAGAGCTCTGTCCTTTGATTCTGATTACATAATAAGGAATTGTAGATGATGTTAATAACTTCATATTAATTAACTGGGTAAAAGGTTTAATATGACCGCACATGTAGATTGTAGAGAGTTGTAGTGGGTGTCCATAATATGGAGAGTTGTAGTGGGTGTCCATAATATGGAGAGTTGTAGTGGGCGTCCATAATATGGAGAGTTGTAGTGGGCGTCCATAATATGGAGAGTTGTAGTGGGCGTCCATAATATGGAGAGTTGTAGTGGGCGTCCATAATATGGAGAGTTGTAGTGGGCGTCCATAATATGGAGAGTTGTAGTGGGCGTCCATAATATGGAGAGTTGTAGTGGGCGTCCATAATATGGAGAGTTGTAGTGGGCGTCCATAATATGGAGAGTTGTAGTGGGCGTCCATAATACGGAGAGTTGTGGTGGGCGTCCATAATACGGAGAGTTGTGGTGGGCGTCCATAATATAGAACAAGCACCAGGTAGTCATCCCATTTGCTGTATAATATTACTTCTATGTGACCAGCTTCCCTGATCAGGAGGTAAGACGTACAGCGGTGCAGTGGATCGATACGATACCGGACGCCGAGCTCCTAGATTACCTGCCACAGCTTGTACAGGTGAGTGTCTGTTCTATTAAAGGAAATTATCCAGAGATTATCCGGAGATTGTTTTGTTGCTTTTCAATCATCTACCCTGTATCCTCCTGTCTTAGGCTTTGAAGTATGAATGCTATCTGGATAGTCCACTTGTCAGGTTCTTACTGAAGAGAGCCATCTGCGACTTAAGAATCACTCACTACTTCTTCTGGTAAGTATTTGATTATATATATATATATATATATATATATATATATTATTGGTTCAGAGGCTACTGTTTGTGTTGATAGTTGTGTATGTGGCTCTGAGCTATAGCACATGCTGTATCGAATGGAGAGTGCATGATATGTATGCACATTATGTATCTATCAAGCATCTTAAAGGGGAACTCCTGCATTATATAGTTATATAGATTTAGTTTTCTTAAAAAATCTCCAGTGTTCCAGTACTTATCAGCTGCTGTATGTCCTGCAGGAAGTGGTGTATTCTCTCCAGTCTGACTCTACTGCCACCTCTGTCCAGAGCAGTAGCAAATCCCTATAGAAAACCTCTCCTGCTCTGGACAGTTCCTGACATGCACAGAGGTAGCAGTCTGGAGAGAATACACCACTTCCTGCAGGACATACAGCAGCTGATATGCACAGGAACACTGGAGATTTATAAAAAGAAGTAATTTACAAATCTATATAGCTTTTTGGTACCAGTAGATCTAAAAAAAATGTAAAATATTTTTTAGTTCCACTTTATTTATGTGGACTAATTCCACGAACGAATGTGTTGAGAGTTGGGCCTATGCTTTAGTATTAGGCATATGCATGGATATTGTGCAGGTTATACATTACACTGTGTCTTATACAGGCTGCTGAAGGACTGTCTGAAGGATTCCCAGTTCAGTATCCGCTATCAGTACTTGCTCGCCGCTCTGCTCTGCTGTTGCGGGAAGGGTCTGCGAGAAGAGTTTGACCGGCAGTGTTGGCTGGTAAACACGTTAACGAAATTGGCGCAGAAGGTTCGGGAGGGAGCTCCGTCATCCAGACCTGTAAGTGCCATAGTTTCCTTGTTATGTGCACGTAAGCGGGATATCAAGTATTTCAGTCAAGTTACACAATGGGGGGGGGATATGGGGAAGGGGGGGTTGGGGGAGTCAGGGTTACAAACTGAGGCCTACCAGCTGTTGCCAAACTACAGTTCCCATCATACCTGCGTAGATAAAGGCTGTCCAGGCATGATGGGAATTGTAGTTTTGGAACAGCTGGAGGGCCGCAGGTTGTGCTTTGGAGTAATAATTCTATACTTGTTCCAGTATCCGACAACAAATAGACCTGGTTCTTCTCCATAGGAAATCCTGAAAAATGGCTTAGAAGATGTCAAGCAATTCTTCACTCTGAATGGATCGTGTCGACTCCCACTAAGCCCCAGCCTGCTTGTCAAAGGAATTGTGCCCCAGGTATGTTTCCGTATATTTAGCTATGTAGGTCAGAGAGCTTGTAGATGTAGAGCATGTCACATGAATTATGTTGGTTCATTGACTACAATGGCATTGTGTAGCCGTAGTCCTACATCCATCCCTAAGCTTCTTCACAGCACTCGGGAAGTACAAGCTCTTTGGTTAAGTTTAATCAGGTGGTTATAATGGAGGAAACCATTTATCTTGGCCTTAAAATGTAGGAGAAAAAAAAAAGTCATACTCACCTGCTGCACGGCTGCAGTGATGTCCTCCTCTGGCTTCTCGCTCTCGTGGCTGGAGATATCATGCTGCCTCTTGCCACAGAAGTGATTGACAGGATAGGGAGCCAATTGGCTCCTCGCCAGGTGAACCACAGTGCAACACTGGGAGGTGCAACACTGGGAGGTATAATGCTGCTTCTTGTGGCTGGAGGTATAATGCTGCCTCTTGTGGCTGGAGGTATAATGCTGCCCCTTGTGGCTGGAGGTATAATGCTGCCTCTTGTGGCTGGAGGTATAATGCTGCCTCTTGTGGCTGGAGGTATAATGCTGCCTCTTGTGGCTGGAGGTATAATGCTGCCCCTTGTGGCTGGAGGTATAATGCTGCCTCTTGTGGCTGGAGGTATAATGCTGCCTCTTGTGGCTGGAGGTATAATGCTGCCTCTTGTGGCTGGAGGTATAATGCTGCCTCTTGTGGCTGGAGGTATAATGCTGCCTCTTGTGGCTGGAGGTATAATGCTGCCTCTTGTGACTGGAGGTATAATGCTGCCTCTTGTGGCTGGAGGTATAATGCTGCCTCTGGCCACAAGAGTGATTGACAGGGTCGGAAGGAAATAGCTCCTGGCCCTGTCAATCACAGTGTTGCATTTTACTGTATAGGTACAGTTGAAGGGCCAGTGTCAGCACCCGGCAGTGCTGCCCTAGGCTGCCATGCAATGCATCCAGGATTCCGGATGTGCATCTGAAGCTATCCAGAATTCAGAACATCCATGCTAGAATTCCAGACAAATATAGGACGTGTTCTATATTTTCCAGGACTATTTTCCGGCATGGACACCTTTCAGGAAAAATCCTGGAGGGAATTGGTACCCAATAGAGCCCTATGGTTCTGGAAGTTTGCAGTATCTGGATTTCCTGATAAAAAAAATACGGATAAATTTACCACACGTGTGAAGGGGAGCTTAGACTAGACAAGTCTAAGCGTGCACCAGATTAAACCTCAGTGACTTAGAAGTCTATTTAGTTTTAGGCTAAAAATGTGCCCCAAAATTTGGCACACAGCTGTGTAATTAGGCCATGCCCTTTTTAAAACTAAGCCACACCTACTTTCAGCCAAGCCACGCCCCATTGACACCTGTGACACACATTTTCATTGTCTTTGACTAATATCTTATGCGCCATAATTCTGGCTCTCGCCGCCTTTGACCGTCACTATTACTGCTTCTTCTGGTTTTGAAGATTTGTAATAAGTTTATTACACCTGTTATTAACCAGACGCTGGATTTGTTTCACCAGGGCTGCTCACACTTTAACTCCAATGCTGTGCCGCTTAAACTCACTTTCCAGAATGTGGATCCTCTGGGAGAGAATATTCCGATTATATTTAAGGTATCTACTGTGCAGGGAGCATAAACCTGAAATAAAAGGTGTTTTTTACGTACGGTATTAGGAACAGTCTGTGCTGAAGACTTAAAGGGGTAGTTAAGCAAAAAATATAGTGCCAGAGATTTGTAGTACTTATCAGCTGCTATATGTCCTGCAGGAAGTGGTGTATTCTTTCCAGTCTGGAGTGCAGAAAAGGTTTTCTATGGGGATTTGCTGCTGCTCTGGGCAGTTCCTGACATGGACAGAGGTGGCAGCAGAGAGCAGTGTGTCACACTGGAAAGAATACACCACTTCCTGCAGGACACCCTGTTGGTGTATGCAACAAATTTGCCGCATCTGAATGTGGTCTTCACCTATAAGTGAACTTCTGAACTTGAAAAACCTGTCCTACAGGAAAATGCAACTCGTGCTCTTATTACCTTTCCAGGAACATAAAGAAGTGTCCTTGTCCCATCTGTAAATATGTTTATATGTTTGCAGTCATTGCTTCTCGGCACTACCTAGCTGGGATTTAATGTTCTCAGTTCCGTATTTGGGTCAGCAATGGTTGCCATGTTTCAGAGAATTATTGGGACTTCCTAATTTCTATACTGTTCTATTTGTCAATGCAGTTTACATGGCAAGAGGAGCCAACAATGCGATTTGCTGTATCCACAGGGTATTCAGATACAGGGTTAGGGCAGTAAACCCAATTGTTAACTTAAAATATGCTTTGTTCTGCCACCTATTGTGTTAAAGGGGAACTCTAAGCAAAAAATTCTTTCAAATCAATTGGTGTCAGAAAGTTATTCAGATTAGTAATTTACTTCTATTTAAAAATGTCCAGTCTTCCAGCTGTATGTCCTGCAGGAAATGGTGCATTCTTTACAGTCTGACACAGAGCTCTCTGCTGCCACCTCTGCTGTCCATGTCAGGAACTGTCCAGAGCAGGAGAGGTTTTCTGTTTCAATATATGTTAGGTTTTAACAAACTTTTCCAAATAAAAACAGTTGTACAACTTAAATTTGCTCCTGCTCTGGACAGTTCCTGACATGGACAGAGGTGGCAGCAGAGAGCACTGTGTCAGACTGGAAAGAATACACCACTTCCTGCAGGACATACAACAGCTGATAAATACTAGAAATTTACAAATCGATATAACTTTCTGACACCAGTTGATTTGAAAGAATTTATTTGGCGGACTTTACCTTTAAGGCACCTAATACCATGTAGAGTCAGTATTTTGATAGAGAGCTACAGGAGGACAATGACAGAAACCTTTCTATACAGCAGTGTGTATAGCTGAGTGTGAGTGAAGGAAGATTATACCAGCAGTGTGTATAGCTGAGTGTAAGTGCAGGCACATTATAGCAGGAATGGAGAGCATGGGAAACACAAAGGCGGACAGAGACTGCAGGGAGCATGAAGGAATGAGCAGGACACATGTGGGCACATACAAGCAGCACTCTCTGTCCGGGGAGAGAGGGGTTACAGCTATGCAGAGATTACCCCCACAGTCCTGTCCCCTGATGTAAGCCCCAGCCTGAGGTGGATCTGCTATGATTTGGAAGGTGAGGGAGACTTCCTGGGTCAGAGTACAGGGCTGTAGACCCCACTATGCAGACCATGCCCCTCCCCCACACTAAGTCACAATTTAAAAAATTGAACTCTTCTGGCAAAACACTCTTAATCCAAGTTACTCTTAACCCAAGGTGCCACTGTATAGGCAATGAACTGAAACATGCTGAAGTATGGCAACTTTAATTTGACTTCATCTTTATTAAAATACTTGTGTTCACCAGTGCGGAGATGACCTTCGACAGGACATGTTGACCTTGCAGATGATCCGCATCATGAATAAAATCTGGGTACAGGAGGGGTTGGACATGCGCATGGTGATCTTCCGCTGCTTCTCCACAGGCCGAGGGAGAGGTAGGATTATTTCAATGTTTAGTTTTGTCTCAGATGTCACATTTATTATTATTATTAGTACATAAAAGAAATGTATCTGTACCCGACCTGAGAACTACAGAAGCCCAGAGTAGTGATATGTATCATAGCCAGTAGCTGATCCCGCTATTACCTTCCATCAGTCCTAATTCTCCTCGGAATGGGTGGCCCAATTGTTTGGCCAGTTAGTAATTCAGAGGAGGGGATAGGCCTAAGTATCTCTATGGGCCCTATCAGGGGCGTAGCTAGGATTCACGGGGCCCCATAGCAAAATGTTTTAAGGGGCCCCCCTCCCCTAAGCACAACACAAAGCACTGTGTGTGTGTGTATCTATCTATCTATCTATATATATATATATATATATATATATAATATGGGTTAATGCTGGTGCACTGATAACCCCCACATTTCTACTTAATTGCCAGCTGGAGAACAGAGGTTATCAGAGCAGTGAAGCAGAGATCTGTCTTCTGCTTGTTAACCCTTTTTTGTGTTGTAGCAAGTAAGTAAACATTGGGTCAGACTGCAGTACACGCTCTTACCTTCTCACCCAGGCCCCCTCCTGCACGGGCCCCATAGCAACCGCCTACCCTGCCTCTATGGTAGCTACGCCACTGGGCCCTATTACTCAGGACGATTATGGTGTAAAAAATCATTATATTGTCCGAATGTAAACGATATTGGTTTTGTGTGAATGCAGGCAACGATGGAAAAATCGATTGTGTGTCAATGATCGCATCTTTTGAGCTAAAGCTAAAATCATTGTTAAAGGAGATGTCCGGCCATTTTTAAAATCCGGCATGGGGCAAGGGGGAATTTAATCAGGAGTATGTGGTGAGTGGCGGGACCGTCCCTGAGACCCCTGCCTGAAGGCATTTTCCCCCTGAGATGTGATGACATTGCTTTGTCTAAACCCTAAACGTCTATGAGTTTTGCAATATATATATATATATATATATATATATATATATATATATTGCAAAAAATATAAATAATAAGGGGTTAAAATACATATCCTAAAACAAATGTAATTGTAATGAATGCAAATAACAGACTGATAGAGGAGAAGTGGGTGCCCTGCCCATGGGGGCTGCTTCCATTCTACAAGGGGAGAGGAGGGAAACAATATGGGGAAGAAGACAGCGCTCATCTGTGGGCAGGTAATGCAGCAACTGTTCATAGTACAAGACAGTGAGGGTATTTTAGATTGTAGGGTTTCCGGAAGAGATGGGATATCAAGTCTTGATTGTGGCTATAAGAAGCGAATGTGTCCAGGTAGTGGGTTCCAGTGGATGGGGAAGCACAGGAGAAATCTAAGAGCCGTGTGAGGTGCGGATTTAAGGGAGGATACAAGCGGAGGTTACATGAAAGGCGGTATCGGGAGATCCAGTCACAGACGTCTGGAGGGGACAGGTTGTGGACGGCCATGTATGTCATGGGTAACAATGTAAACTGAATGTGTTAGGCAGGGAGCAAGGGAGGAGTGAGAGGAGACCTGGATTCAGGGAGGGGTCGAAACCCCTCCCAGAGCAGGAGGTTACAGTAGACCAAATGGGAGATGATTAGGACATGTACTAGTAGTTCAGATGAATCAAAGTTGAGAAAGAAGAGGATTGTAGAAATGGTGGAGCTGGCAGGAAGTGGTAAGATCCTGGAAATGTGGTTTGAAAGCATTAAAGGTGACCCCAAAGCTGCAGATTAAGGCCCATTAGACGGAGCGATAATCTGCTGAATCAGGCCGATTATCGCTCCATGTAATAGAGACAATGATCAGCTGATCGTGTCTTTAGGTCCCACACCAAAATGATTAGCTATGTGTAATAGTGATGCGAGCCCAACAGCTAATGATTTAATACACTGTTATACATCACCTCTTCACAATAGCTGATATAGATGATATAGCTGTCTTATCTGTTAGTTCTTTCAGTCTCATCTGGTACCATACAGGTTCATATACAGGATTCTCTTTGCTTAATGCAAAACTGAGTAGATGAGTTATATTGGGACAGTGGTGTTTACATACATATAAGTGCCTCATCAGCATATATATATATATATATATATATATATATATATATATATATATACTTGTTGTCCGTTATGCAGAGGAATGCCGATGGCTTTGGCTGTGTTGCAGTTGGCAGGCTGTACACAGTATTTATAGCTCTGTCATAACCCAGACCAGAGACATATAATCAGGAGAGCGGAACTGTCACCGACCTTCTATATTCAAGATTCTAATCTGACCGGGAAGACTATAAATAATGCATGCAGGCTGACAATGGCAGAGCCGAGAATGCTGGACTGCCGGCAATGTGCAGAATGTGACTTCTATAGTAATAATGGGACAGAACTGACACAGTTCTTGAGTGATCCTATCAAAGAATTGTCTATAAGACCATTCTAGAATTGACTACAGTGAGGCCTCCTTATTAGTCCCAACAAACCAGCAGCAATGTTGGATTAAAGCATGTGTTATAGTATAGCAATAATAAGCAGCTGATAGGGGATGTGCCAGCTCTTTGCACCACAGAGCAGTGACTGATGAACTGTCCTGTAGATAACTCATCAGTATGTTTTGCTTGGAAAATCCCTTTAACACTTAAATGAGAAGTCCAGCGAAAATTCTTGTTTAAGTATTGTATTTCCCCCCAAAAGTTATACAAATCCCCAATATATACTTATTACAGGAAATGCTTATAAAGTGCTTTTTTCCCTGCACTTACTGCTGCATCAAGGCTTCACTTCCTGGATAACATGGTGATGTCACTTCCTGGATAACATGGTGATGTCACTTCCTGGATAACATGGGGATGTCACTTCCTGGATAACATGGGGATGTCACTTCCTGGATAACATGGGGATGTCACTTCCTGGATAACATGGGGATGTCACTTCCTGGATAACATGGGGATGTCATGACCCGACTCCCAGAGCTGTGCGGGCTGTGGCTGCTGGAGAGGATGATTGCAGGGGGATGCTCAGTGTCCCTCCAGTGTCCTGTGTCCCTCAGTGTCCCCCTGCCATCATCCTCTCCAGCAGCCACAGCCCGCACAGCTCTGGGAGTTGGGTCATGACATCACCATGTTATCCAGGATGTGACATCACCATGTTATCCAGGATGTGACATCACCATGTTATCCAGGAAGCGACATCACCATGTTATCCAGAAAGTGACATGACCATGTTATCCAGGAAGTGACGTGACCGTGTATCCAGGAAGTGACGTGACCGTGTTATCCAGAAAGTGACATGACCGTGTTATCCAGGAAGTGACATGACCATGTTATCCAGGAAGTGACATGACCATGTTATCCAGGAAGTGACATGACCATGTTATCCAGGAAGTGACATGACCGTGTTATCCAGGAAGTGACATGACCGTGTTATCCAGGAAGTGACGTGACCGTGTTATCCAGGAAGTGACGTGACCGTGTTATCCAGGAAGTGACGTGACCGTGTTATCCAGGAAGTGACGTGACCATGTTATCCAGGAAGTGACGTGACCGTGTTATCCAGGAAGTGACGTGACCGTGTTATCCAGGAAGTGACGTGACCGTGTTATCCAGGAAGTGACGTGACCGTGTTATCCAGGAAGTGACGTGACCGTGTTATCCAGGAAGTGACGTGACCGTGTTATCCAGGAAGTGACGTGACCGTGTTATCCAGGAAGTGACGTGACCGTGTTATCCAGGAAGTGACGTGACCGTGTTATCCAGGAAGTGACGTGACCGTGTTATCCAGGAAGTGACGTGACCGTGTTATCCAGGAAGTGACGTGACCGTGTTATCCAGGAAGTGACATGACCGTGTTATCCAGGAAGTGACATGACCATGTTATCCAGGAAGTGACATGACAATGTTATCCAGGAAGTGACATGACCATGTTATCCAGGAAGTGACATGACCATGTTATCCAGGAAGTGACATGACCATGTTATCCAGGAAGTGACATGACCATGTTATCCAGGAAGTGACATGACCATGTTATCCAGGAAGTGACATGACCATGTTATCCAGGAAGTGACATGACCATGTTATCCAGGAAGTGACATGACCATGTTATCCAGGAAGTGACATGACCATGTTATCCAGGAAGTGACATGACCATGTTATCCAGGAAGTGACATCACCATGTAGCATAAGCATTTAGCATAATAAGTGTATATTGGTGATTTGTATAACTTTTGGGAGGCAATACAATAATTTAATAAAAATTTTCGCCAGACTTCTCCTTTAAATGGGTTATCAAAGCTTAGAAAAACTTGTCCGCTTTCTTCTAGATACAGACCTCTCTCATCCTCAGTTTGGGTCTTGTTTTGCAGCTCAGTTCTATTGAATTGAATAGAGCAAAGTTGTAATACCACACACAACCTGAGGACAGGTGTGGCACTGTTTTTGCAAGAAAGTGGTGGTGGCAGCAGAGATCACTCTATCCATTGGCTTTTTCTGGTTTACTACCAGCGGAGACCAGATCCTTTTAAAAGTACAAGTAGAGTTTCAGATGCCTCTGTCATGTCTCTAGGTGCAGACACATAGTTTGATCTCTTTTTCCAGGTATGGTTGAGATGATCCCATCTGCAGAAACTCTGAGAAAGATCCAGGTGGAGCACGGAGTCACTGGTTCATTTAAGGACCGACCACTTGCTGTCTGGTTGCAAAAACACAACCCTACAGATGATGAGTATGAAAAGGTAATGAGACCTATGTGGTGTGCCATACACCTTCAATAACTGACAGTGGAATGATCCTCTAGTCATCAGTTATCTCTCCCATCCTCACCATACGCAGAAACATTCAGCACGGACGAGCCTTCTTGTGTTTTCTATGGGGAGGGGAGGGTTTAGCCGCAGCAAGAGCCGAGTTCTGGCTGCTGCTCGTCTCTCCCAGAACAAAGAGGTCAGACAGTGATTTTCTATCTTGATCCCCTATCTCCACTGACATCATCTGATGGGAGAGCCCCCACACACCTTATACCGATGGCCAAACCAGCTACAAGCGGTGGGTACAGCTCACAAGAGCATTGAGGTATGGGGACTTAAAAGGAGTACTCCATGCAGGTAAAATATATGTTGAATCATCCTCCCTCCTGGAGACTAACAATTCTTTCCATACATGTCATTACCTTATCTGTCTCCTCCTCCCAGTTCTGAGCTTCTGCTTTTTGCTGAAGATACAGAAAATTGTGTGTGAGCTGCTCATTCAGTCTCCCCCTCCCTTCTAAGACAGCTGAAATAAACAGTGTCCCTGGCCACTGTGTCTGTTGTCTGTAATGCGGGAGGGTTAATCTAAGGTCAAGTTACTTGTGACCTCACTGTGCTTAACCCTCCCGGCATTACACAGTGCAGATACAGCCTGCCAGGGATACTGTTTAAATGAGCTGTCTTGGAAGGGGGTGGGGGAGACGGAAAAAACAGCTCTTATACTGTATTCTTTGTCTTGGAATGAACAATGAATTGTTAGTCTCCAGGAAGGAGGATGATTCAACATATATTTTACCTGAGTGGAATACCCCTGTAATTTTAAAACAACTGTTAGTAAGCTTACCTTAAGGGCTGTGCACCAAAATGTTGGCAAATTTTTGGCGCATTGAAATCACTCCCTTTTTTGTCAGGCCACGCCCATTTGTCATACTTGGTGGCAAAATGTCTAAAAAATTTTAGTTAATACACTACAATGCAAGTTGTGACAGTTTTCTTGGAGTAATATTCTAGCAGATTTGTAGTAAATCTGGGCCATTGTATCTGGGTAATTATTGGCAAGGTTTAGAGTGATTGGTAACCATGTTCATGTTTTATTGTACAGGCGGTGGAGAATTTCATCTACTCTTGTGCCGGCTGTTGTGTAGCCACCTATGTGCTCGGGATATGTGATCGGCACAATGACAACATCATGCTGAAGACAAGTGGTCACATGTTTCATATAGACTTTGGCCGCTTCTTGGGACACGCGCAAATGTTTGGCAATATTAAACGGTGGGTAAAATTCATGGCTCCATGTGCCTGGTACAAAGCTATTTGGCTAAAGTCTTATCAGTGTTTGTATCCGATTTGTTCCACTGCAGGGACCGCGCTCCATTCGTCTTCACATCAGATATGGCATATGTTATCAATGGAGGGGACAAGACCTCCAGCCGCTTCCATGACTTTGTGGACTTATGCTGCCAGGCATATAATCTCATCCGCAAACATACTCATCTATTTCTCAACCTGCTGGGATTGGTAATGAAATTTACTTATGTTCATATCAAGAACAGATGTAATGTGGATTTTCTGTTTGAGTTAGAGTTGTAGAGTATCTATAGCAATGTGTGGTTCCATTGGATCTCTGTATATTTCTATTTTAAGTATTTTCCTGCGTTTTTGCTGTCCATTTGTCTCATCTTTTTTATGCAAAAAAAGTTCCATTATAAAAATTAAATTCAAAAACGGATCAAAACACATGTTTTTTTTATGTACACACACTCTTTTATGTGTACGTTAAAAAAAAGGATGCGTTTTGATCCGCTTTTTTTTTTTTTTTTTTAATAATGGAAGTCAATGGGAAAACGGATCAAAGCGGTTGCACACAAATACACCTGTTTTTTGCATTAAAATAAAAACAGGCTGCAAAAACATAGTGTGAACCGAGCCTAATTCCAGAGGAAATAAATTGCATGTTCTGCAGAATTCTCCCCTCTTCCTCTTGGGAAAATACTGTATATGGATAGTGCATGGCAGCACCATAAGGTGGCGCTGTTTTCTATTCCTTCACATAGAACTGTACTGTTCCATGCTAGATACATAGCCCGCCTTTCCTAAGGTTTGCATCAATGCTCTTGTTTTATTAATTTTCCCATTTTTCCCGTCAGTACTATAGATGTTAGATAACTTTGCTATGGTGTTTTCTGCGGACAGTGACCTACAATTTCAGATTTATATAGTAAAATTGCCTCAGTGGATTGTCTTTGCCTATTAGACATTAGACCAGCTTCTGGCTTTGGTCATGTATGCATTGGTGGCTCTGTTTACGTAGACATCTTGTCAGACCCAACAGACCCCATTATACATCAGTGGGGTCTGTTAGGCAATGTAACCGATCTGTTACAGCATAGTGGCAGATGTGAACAGAGCCTTATTTTAAAAAATTATATGTACTATTTTGTGCATTTACTAATGGGATGATTTACTGTGGCCGTCGAAGTGACCGTCCATTACTAGTGTTGAGCGGAGTTGCCGAGACTATTTGGGTTCAGCAACATTCTCCGGTCCCAAACACACTCTGCATTCATCTCCTGGGGAAGTTGGATGCCGCCCCAGGGAGTCCTGGAGACTTTGATACATTTATAGGATATATCCATGTTTTCCTGACAGCCCTAGGGTGGCATCCAAGTTCTCCAGCTGCTGGGAATCAAGAGAATGTTGCCTAACCCGAACAGTACTGCAACTCCGCTCAGCTAAACGGACAAAAATCTAATGTGTTGTGTGGGCCTTCTACAGCAGTGGCAGATGTCAGGAGAGAAGCATTGGGGAATGTTTTATTTCTCAGGTACATTAGCTGCCACCATAGATGTCTGGAAGCGGCATTCCTCCATTTTCCATTTTCCAAGCATGGTCCATATATACAGAACTTCAGCAACTCCTGACATCATTCTTGATCATGCTGCGAACTCCGACACTGTTTATATCTTTGTTCCAATGCACTGACAGTTCTGATAGTACATTGTCTATATATATACAGACTGTGCACGATACGTGTGGATGACCCCTTGGAGGACTTGCCTACTCAGTCAGTTATATATATGTGGGTCAGAAAGATGATGGTTGGCCATGCTGGTGTGTCTTTAAAGAGACTCTGTCAGTAGGTTTATGCCGTCCTATCTCCGGGTAGGATAAACTAGAGACCGAGAAGCTGAACAGAATGATGTATCACTCACATTGTTCTGTGCAGCTGATCCAGAGATCTCCTCCTAAATAACAAGGACAATAAGTAGTCCTCTCCATTATGTGCATGAGCCCAGTAGTCCTGGATATTCATGAGAAGCAGAAAACTCCGCACACCAGCTGCTGATTGGCAGTTATCTATCCATGCTGTGTATAGGCAGTCACCTGTCACTCAGCAGCTGGAGGGTGGGGGGAGGGGCGTGGCAAGAATCCTATTCTACTGCATATTAGGAGAACAGCTGAACAAAATGATGTAAGTAATACACTGAACTGTTCAGCATTTTTGTCACTATTTTATGCTACCCTCATTTCATTTACCTAGTGACAGATTTCCTTTAAGTTAATAAGGACTTTTTGTGGTGACATTAAGTGAAACAATAGCAATGGAGCTACCTACATAACATATAGCCAGTGTTAATTTATCAAGGTGGAGTTTGACTTTAACACATAGGACGTGATTGTAAATCCACGTGGTCTGTACCTCTTCCTGCTTTGTGGTGTCGGCTTGAATCTAGGCCACCGCAAATAGCAGCAGATTATTTTTTCAAACTGTTCCAGAAATATTTGTAGTCTATAATTATGGAGATATTAGCACTTGGTTGGAAGCCTCACGCCCGTCTGTCTGCTTTAGATGCTGTCGTGTGGGATTCCGGAGCTGTCTGACCTGCAGGATTTGAAGTATGTCTATGATGCTTTGCGCCCACAAGACTCTGAAGCTGATGCCACCACCTATTTTACCCGGTAATCGGAGCAGAGCTGTTATTCGTACGTCGGCTTACCATACTAATACAAACTAAGTGCTATATACATGCCTGTTTCTCTTCTCCAGCCTTATAGAGTCAAGTCTGGCATCAATGGCAACAAAGTTGAATTTCTTCATTCACAATCTGGCCCAGCTGAAGTTCAGCGGCTCCGACGAGCGGTTAACACTGTCCTTTGCTCCAAGAACTCACACAATGAAAGCAGATGGGAGGATCCTTGATGTCTTCCTAACCCGCTATAAGAAGATATTCAATCCTAACAAAGGATATGTGAGTGTGAAGTCCTCTTCATACATGTTTGTTAGAGATGAATGAACTTTTCAACAGGTTCCACCTAACTTTAGCGTAAAGTTTGCGTTCAACCGAAACAGCTGGACCATTGCAGCCGTTTAGTGCAGCCGCCAAACCCCAGTGACTGAGACGGGACAGTGCTGCGGCCCGTAATTGGCTGAGCAGGTTGTAGAGAGTGACAGCTCACTCAGCCTATCACTGGCCATGGCGCTGTACTGTCTTAGGGGCCTATTCCGCGAGAGCGATAATTGGCCGAATCAGGCCGATTCAGTCGATTATCGCTCCGTGGAATAGAGAGATCGATCAGCCGATGATCGTGTCTTCGACTGATCGTTCATTTAGGTTCAAATTTAGGTTCGTTCATTGGTCGTTCATTTAGGTTCGTTCGCCACCCGCGCATCGCTACGGTGGAATAGTGGTGCGCGGCGGGCGACCGACGATTCAAGCACCATATATTACCTTGCAGGGCTTCTCCTCCGCTCCATCTTCCTCCCCGGGTCCCGCAGAACAGCATCAACTCCTGAGCGGTCTGACAGCTCACTCAGGCCACTCCGGAGTTGATGCTGCACCCCGCGGGACCCGGGGAGGAAGACGGAGCGGAGGAGAAGCCCTGCAAGGTAATGTATTCTGCTAGGACTGCAAGGACATCGGTAACGATGTCCCTGCAGCCCTTGTTTCACAATCATTGGGGCCGTGGAATAGGCCCAGTAAACGAGCGCCAATCTAGCAGATCGGTGCTCGTTTACATCGTTGCTCGGCCTGTGGAATAGGGCCCTTAGTCAACGATTGGCTAAACAGGCTGGAGGCAGCTTTTTTTTTTTTTTTTTTTTTTAAATGTGCAGCCACCATCTTACCGAACTTGTTTCGAACTTTGCAAAAAGTTTGGTTCAGTACCAAACCAAACTTTTTGCACAGTTCAGAACGAATTTCAGTTTGTGTAGTTTGGTTCGCTCATCTCTAATGTTTATTTGTAGCATTTGCATTGCTTTAAAGAGAATATCCAGCGGTACATCGCTTTTCTGTTATCACCATGAATAGACTGGCGCCAGCAAAGGAATGTGGTGCCACAGTCCTTTTTTTTTCTTTTTTTTTTATTATAATGGAGCTGCATCATAGAGGGAAGGGGGTTTCCTCTCACTGGGGGCAGGCCGGGCCCACCTCCAGTGCTTGAGGCTGGGGCGGTGCTTGGTAATAGACCGGTGTTGGTAAAAGGACTGTGGCACCGGCATCCCCATGCCAGCGCTGGTCTTTTTATGGTAAAAACAGAAAAGCAATGTACCGCTGGTACATTCACTTAAAATTACAATAGCTTTTGCACATATATGTAGTCCAGGAAACGATTTGGAAATGCCATTGCTGCATACTTTATTATATATGAACAAGGTTTGTCCTGATTTTTACAGGTCTATGTTATTAAGGTGGTACGGGAGACCTCAAATGACACCACTTTTATACAGAGATCCTTCGAGGAGTTCCAGGAGCTGCATAGCAAATTGAGGTTGCTTTTCCCATCATCACAACTTCCAAGGTAACATTGATTGTAAGATTTAATGTTAATGATCCCAGTGTGGTTTCACCCACTGAATCCACATGTTAGATGATTGGGAGGTTGAGTCTCTATTAACCTCTTAAGGACATATGACGTACCGGTACGTCATATGTCCGCACTTGCACTTCAAAGCGGGGCCGCGCGGCGGCCCCGCTTTGAAGTGCCGCGATCCCGGGTGCCGCGAGTAGCCCGGGACCGCTGCTATTAGCGGGCACGGTCTGATCGCCGTGCCCGCTAATTAGCTAATCGGAGGCAGCTGTCAAAGTTGACAGCTGCCTCCGATTACCGGAGGCAACGTTTCCCTGGGGTCTAGTGGGGGAGATCGCTCCTCCGGGACCTTGTCCCGGAGGAGCGATCTCAGTTACTGATGCCGGCCGGGGACGCGTCCAAGATGGCGCCGTCCTCGGCTCGGCACTCGTTCGTTTTCGGCTGCAGCAGCCGAAAGCAAACGAGTGCCGATCTCATGGATCTCTGCAGCATATCTATGCTGCAGAGATCTCAATGAGAGATCCAAGTGTATATACTAGAAGTCCCCCAGGGAGGCTTCTAGTATATGTGTAAAAAAATAAATAAAGTGTTGTTAATAGTAAAAAGCCCCCTCCCCTAATAAAAGTCTGAATCACCCCCCTTTTCCCAGGTTTTAAATAAAAGTAAACAAATAAATAAATAAACATGTTTGGTATCGCCGCGTGCGTAATCGCCCGAACTATTAATTAATCACATTCCTGATCTCGTACGGTAAACGGCGTCAGCGCAAAAAAATCCCAAAGTGCAAAATTGCGCATTTTTGGTCGCATCAAATCCAGTAAAAATGTAATAAAAAGCGATCAAAAAGACGTATATGGGCAATCAAGGTACCGATAGAAAGATCACATCATGGCGCAAAAAATGACACCTCGCACAGCCCCATAGACCAAAGGATAAAAGCGCTATAAGCCTGGGAATGGAGCGATTTTAAGGAACGTATATTGGTTAACAACGGTTTGAATTTTTTACAGGCCATCAGATACAATATAAGTTATACATGTTATATATCGTTTTAATCGTAACGACTTGAGGAACATAACATTGAGCATAACAAGTCAGTTTTACCCCAGGGCGAATGGCGTAAAAACACATTTCCCCCAAATAAAAGAAATGCGTTTTTTTTTTCAATTTCACCACACTTTGAATTTTTTTCTGGTTTCGCAGTGTACTTTATGCAAAAATTCAGCCTGTAATTGCAAAGTACAATTAGTGACGCAAAAAATAAGGGGTCATGTGGGTTTCTAGGTGGAAAAATGCAAGTGCTATGGCCTTTTATGCACAAGGAGGAAAAACCGAAAACGTAAAAACGAAAATGGGCCACGTCCTTAAAGGGTTAATTAACTTAATTGCTAAATGTTCTGTCCATGTAAAAGTGACAGCGATCAGCTGATCGTTGGCGGATTAGATATTTTGTGCGGCGGTAAAATTAATCATTATGGCCACACATCTCTCTGTGTAAAGAGGAGATGTGCGGCCGATAACAATGAATGTTAATGGCCGCTCAAACAATATGGTATATGGCTAGATTCACATGAATTCCCAGCGAAATCCACTGAGGATCCCTTGCCTGTCATTTTTGAGATAACATACTCTCAGCGGGATTGATATCCTGCTGTGTGTATGTAAGTGACAGCCCCCTTACCCCCCAATTGCCCCCCGCCCCTCATGCTGTACCAGTTCAGATGATGATTTTTTTTTCTCTCCTACATCATTGATAACGGACTTTGCTTTTTGCTTCCAGTTTCCCAAGTCGCTTTGTTATTGGTCGTTCCCGTGGAGAGGCGGCAGCAGAGCGTCGGAAGGATGACTTGAATGCATATATTTGGCACTTGATCCATGCCCCTCCTCAGGTGGCTGAGGTGAGATCAGGATTTATTGAAAAAGAGTTCATCTTACAAGATCTTTGTATTCTATGGCCATTGCAGTCTGAATGTAAAATTAATGAAGTGTACTATGGCCCTGACTTTGCACCAGAAGCCTCACCCACATCTTTCCTTGGCCGTACCAAAACACGCTCTTCGGTTTTCGCACGTCCCTGCTAGCGGTACCCTTAAGCGCTTGGCTTCTGTATTAGGAAGTGGAGATCCCCCCAGTCGTGCCCCTTAGGAATTCGTAGTTAAGTTGCTTTTACACTACTGCGGCCTGAGGGAAACACTTGCATCCTTCCCTAATTACAGGAGACATTGTCTCTCCTCCACTGCTCCCCCTCTACCATCTATGGCTTGATGATATCTGCCAAATGGCAAACTCTACCCCATTATCAAATGTGAACACATACCAATAACTTCGGGGGGTGTAACGTGTCTTACTTAGGAGTCTCTTCTCTCCCTGCCCAGTCACATGAAACTTTACCCCATTACTGTAGAGAGTGACTCCCTAACACACCCGAAGCCACCCTCCTTTTTATGCTCTGACCTTGGAGGAATGGTTGGTGACCCATACCCAACATATGGAGGACCTGCTACCAACTTCGCCCCCTGATATTTCCAAATACTCCTCCACCTGGTGCTCTTGGTTTCTTTCAGCCATCCCCCAGTCTTCCTTACGGTCTCCCTGCCCTCTCTTCCACTGTCCCGGACATTTCTGGTAATTTAAATAACCCGTTTTTGGGGTAAGGCGAGCCCCAGCCAATTTCCTGGACTAGGAATCCTTGATAAGAGGTTAAGCCTTCACCTTACCAGCCTTCTGGCTTAAAGGGAACCTGTCACCCCCAGTGCTGGGGTGACAGGCTCCCGACCCCCCGCTACAGGCCCCTATACTAACCTGATCCCGCCGGGTCCCGCTTCTGGATCCGGTCGGGTTACGGACATCTCAGCCGCTGCAGCCCGACGCGCGCGCTGAGAGATGAGTCCAACGCTCATAGAGAATGAAGGAGAGTCCAGCGCTCCGTCATTCTCTATGAGCGTTGGACTAATCTCTCAGCGCGCGCGCCGGGCTGCAGCGGCTGAGATCTCCGTAACCCGACCGGATCCAGAAGCGGGACCCGGCGGGATCAGGTGAGTATAGGGGGCTGTAGCGGGGGGTTGGTAGCCTGTCACCCCGACACGGGGGGTGACAGGTTCCCATTCAGCTGCACCTGTCACACAGTTGTACCTGCTGTAATACTACCTCTCTCAAAAGTCTTTCCATAGTCTTTTGTTAGTTCAAATGGTGCCCTTTGTTTCCCTTATGAGGGAGGATACAACGGATATAAGCCTATCTGGGAGGCACATAAGTTACTGTATTAAATACAAACCCAATGCATCATGATTCTGTGAAATCTGACATTAAACAGTATTGTTTCTGTTAATATGTTACTTTTAAGCTGCTTTGTCCTTTATAAATGAGTATTATATACTTTTCTAATCCACAGTATGTAAAACTGATCAGTGGGGGAATTTAACCTCTGGCACCATCACCGATCAGGAAAACAGAAGTCAGTTGTCTCCTGAAGGAATGGAGCGGCAGCGTGTATACCCCATGGTGTACCACTGCTCCATTCATTGTCTATGGGTCCTCTGAACAGTTCAGCAATGTTTGGAAGTCCTATAAAGAATGAGTGGAGCAGCGGTCAAACATGCATTAAACCCCATAATGGAGGAGATACAGTATATAGTGAAGAGGACCTGTGTGTCAGATTTTTGTATAATTTTGATATCTCTGGTGCCCAGAATAGAGCTTTTAATTTTGTTACAATGTGGCTGACTATTTTCACCTGAACAATCAGGTGAATGTGAATATAATTACAAAAGGCATGTGTATATCTGAATCGCCCCCTCAACTTCATAGCCACACCCCCTGAGCGTGATTCATGCCCCCAGCCTCATGTTCACACCCCCTGAGCGTGATTCATGCCCCCAGCCTCATGTTCACACCCCCTGAGCGTGATTCATGCCCCTCAGCCTCCTAGCCACACCCTGAGTGTTTCTCCCCCCCCCCAGCCTCATAGCCAGACCCCCTGAGCATGATTCATGCCCCCAGCCTCATAGCCACACCCCCTGAGCATGATTTATGCCCTCCAGCCTCATGTTCACACCCCCTGAGCGTGATTTATGCCCCCCAGCCTCATAGCCAGGGCCGCCATCAGGAATTTCGGGGCCCCATACAACCAAAGTGTCTGGGCCCCCCACATTAATAAAAAAAAAAATAGTGTGTTGGCCCCACGCCTTGCTGGGAGGTATAATTTGGTTCAGATCAATTCTAGAGAACTGGCTCATATACCCCATTTTTCCCAGTGGCTTAAAATGTAACCTCTGTTATACAGTTATAAAATTGTAGAAACTAAATGTGAACAAGGTGCAATTTTAATTGTCACCATACAGCCTCTTGTGCTCTGTATGCAGTGCATTATATTCACCCCTGCAACGTACAATTTATAGCGTGTCTACAAGCCCAGCGGGGCTCATTATGATGGAGACTAAAACTTATACAAGAGTGGGGTAGGGGTTCCCCTGTATTCAGAATGCTGTTGAGTACTAGGCAATGCCCCGTCTGGGGTTATTGAATTTCGAGGGTCTGGGGGGCTGTGTGATTTGTATATGTTCACCAATATCCCCCCCCGCCCCCCCCCCCCCCCCGGTATGCTCACATAGAATACTGTATGTTGATAAGGCTAATATAATGAGGCTGTTCCATGTTAGTGAGCATATACAAATCACCCCCCCCCCCAGGCAGACTAGTTTAGCTCACCCAAGACAGTGATAGCGAATACATGGCGGTGAGAACGCTTTCTAGGAGATCCTGTTTGTGCAGCAGAGGTGTCTTTATCCTGCTCTGCATAGACCCTCGAAATTCAATAATCCCAGATGGGGCATTGCCTAGCACTCAACAGCATTCTGAATACAGGGGAACCCCTACCCCACTCTTGTATAAGTTTTAGTCTCCATCATAATGAGCCCCGCTGGGCTTGTAGACATGCTATAAATTGTACGTTGCAAGGGTGAATATAATGCACTGCATACAGAGCACAAGAGACAGCTATACAAGTAAGTGTCTATTTGAATTGCACCTTGTTCACATTTAATTTCTACAATTTTATAACTGTATAACAGACGTTACATTTTAAGCCACTGGGGAAAATGGGATATATGAGCCAGTTCTCTAGAATTGATCTCACACACACCAGCACACATGTATACAGACACCAGCACACATGTATACAGACACCAGCACACATGTATACAGACACCAGCACACATGTATACAGACACCAGCACACATGTATACACATACAGACACCAGCACACATGTATACAGACATACAGACACCAGCACACCAGGGCACGATGAAGTTTGAACTTCTGCAACCTGGAGAAATCACCTGATATCACCTGCAGTCCTATGTAACACCACAGATAACACAGCGATATCTCTGAGTACAGATAATGTAGTAGTCACCTGCAGTCCTATGTAACACCACAGATAACACAGTGATATCTCTGAGTACAGATAATGTAGTAGCTGTCACCTCGGGGCACCCCTACTAAATGATGTTCTACAAAATAAGAAAAGTGTCATACAGGGACTCACAGGTGACGTCTTCTTTGATCTGAGGCGTCACTTTCCCTTTTCCTCTCCATCCGGCCCAGACCTCCATGATGATTTCTTCCAGCTACGTTTCATCTTTTCAGAACCTGCGAGACAAACAATTTAGGCTCCGCACATTTCTAGCAGCTTCCTTTCCTTTCTCCCTCCTGTCGGCTCCCATAGTAACTGCGCTGTTTGGTGTTATGTGCAGTAAAGCGAGTAGGAATGTGGGATGCCCCCTGTATGTAGGATCCCCTGCTGTGCCCCCTGTATGTAGGATTCCCTGCTGTGCCCCCATGAGCTAATAATGCCCCTAGAGGTGGCCCCCATGAACTAATAATGCCCCCAGAGGTACCCCCATGAGCTAATAATGTCTCCAGAGGTGGCCCCCATGAACTAATAATGCCCCCAGAGGTGGCCCCCATGAACTAATAATGCCCCCAGAGGTACCCCCATACACTAATAATGCCCCCAGAGATGCCCCCATGAGTTAATAATGCCCCCAGAGGTGCCCCCATGAACTAATAATGCCCCCAGAGGTGCCCCCATGAGCTAATAATGCCCCCAGAGGTGCCCCCATATACTAATAATGCCCCCAGAGGTGCCCCCATGAGCTAATAATGCCCCCAGAGGTGCCCCCATATACTAATAATGCCCCCAGAGGTGCCCCCATGAACTAATAATGCCCCCAGAGGTACCCCCATATACTAATAATGCCCCCAGAGGTGCCCCCATGAGCTAATAAAGCCCCCAGAGGTGCCCCCATATACTAATAATGCCCCCAGAGGTGCCCCCATGAACTAATAATGCCCCCAGAGGTGCCCCCATGAACTAATAATGCCCCCAGAGGTGCCCCCATGAACTAATAATGCCCCAGAGGTGCCCCCATGAACTAATAATGCCCCCAGAGGTGCCCCCATATACTAATAATGCCCCCAGAGGTGCCCCCATATACTAATAATGCCTCCAGAGGTGCCCCCATGAACTAATAATGCCCCCAGAGGTACCTCCATATACTAATAATGCCCCCAGAGGTGCTCCCATGAACTAATAATGCCCCCAGAGGTGCCCCCATATACTAATAATGCCCCCGGAGGTGCCCCCATGAACTAATAATGCCCCCGGAGGTGCCCCCATGAACTAATAATGCCCCCGGAGGTGCCCCCATATACTAATAATGCCCCCGGAGGTGCCCCCATACACTAATAATGCCCCCGGAGGTGCCCCCATACACTAATAATGCCCCCAGAGGTGCCCCCATACACTAATAATGCCCCCAGAGGTGCCCCCATACACTAATAATGCCCCCACAAACATCCTACTCACCTAATCCGCACTGTACAGGCAGCAGCTCTTCCTCCTCTTCGGGCTCCATCTTGCGAGCCGCAGGGACGGGACTTCCGGCAGACGTGATGACGTCACATCATCACGCCTGCCGGAGAGGTCACGTCCCGGCCTCCCATAGGCTGCTGGTATGAAGTGCCGGCAGCCTATGGGAGAGAATACAGGAGGAGGACGCTGACAGGTCCTAGTGGCAAGGGGGGCCGTGCGGGCCCCCCTAGCGTAGCGGACGGGGGGCGGCGGCCGGCGGGCCCCCCCCATGTCTCTTAGGGTCCGGGCCCCATACTGCAGTCCCAGTTGTACTGCCCTATCGGCGGCCCTGCTCATAGCCACACCCACTGAACCAATGTAGCTTTTATGAATGGTTTAATGAATGGTTTCTTGGCTTTTGTGTTCACATTTTGCTCTCCTTCTACAGTGTGACCTTGTTTATACCTTTTTTCACACTCTACCCCGTGATGAAAAGAATATGGGCAATACATTAGCACAGAGACCCTCAGGTAAATATATATTTTTTAATCTTATGTTTCTCAGTCAAGCTGATTCTTCTTCTATATCCCCTCATATTAACATCATGATACTGAATAATGCACATGTATGTGATTGGACGTCATGGGAGCTGTGTGTGTGTGCAATCACTGCAGGATATCAGTAGTCATTAAAGGGGTACTCTGAAGAGTAGCAATTTTTTTTAACTATATTGTTTTAAAAAAACTTACGTTACTTTGTAATATAACTTTAATAAAATAAATATATTTTTACATCATTTTACATTGAATTGCAGCAGTAAGGGGCGACAGGTGCTTCTAATGTTTGTTTCCAAGCCCTGTACCCGCTCCCCGGCTCTGATCCAACGCTGCTGATACAGGGCAGCAGATAACCTGATTCTGGTTGTTTAACCCCTTAGATACCATGGCTAATAGTAACTGTAACATCTGAATATCTAAGTTATGTAACAGAGGGAAGGGACCTTTTCCATAGGTGGTTTGTGATGGAATTGTGGAGTGTCAGTGGGTCACCATGGCAGCCAGAGGCCAGATAGATATATATATAGATATATATCTCAGTATGCCAAGAAATCCACAGCACAACCTTCTTGTGAAAAAAACTTCCAAGTGTTTTATTCCATATCAAGCAAAAAATACATGCAACGTTTCAATCTCATCGCGAGATCAAGCATGTTTGAGAAAGATCCTCACGATGAGATTGAAACGTTGCATGTATTTTCTGCTTGATATGGAATAAAACACTTGGAAGTTTTTTCACAAGAAGGTTGTGCTGCAGATTTCTTGGCTTATCTAGTGGGGAGACGTGGATTCGGTCTCCAGCCGCTGGCACCCGAACACCAGTCCTACAGAGTGCACTCCGTTGTGGAAATATATATCTATTAAAAAAACTCTAGGCCCCCAGTAGTAATTAGAGAATCTAGAATAGGTTTATGCTGCCATCAATAGCAGCAGCATGAACTAGTGACAGAAATGCTGAACAGATCTGTGTATTACTCATTTTGTTCAGCCGTTCTCCTAATATGCAGGAGAATAGGATCCTTGCCACATCCCTCCCCCTGCCCTCCAGCTGCTGATTGACAGTTAACTGCCTATATACAGCATGGATAGATAACTGGTCTTCCAGTATTTATCAGCTGCTGTATGTCTGGCAAGAAGTGGTGTATTCTTTCCAGTCTGACACAGTGCTCTCTGCTGCCCCCTCTGTCCATGTCAGGAACTGTCCAGAGCAGGAGAGGTTTTCTATGGGGATTTGCTACTGCTCTGCACAGTTCCTGACATGGACAGAGGTGGCAGCAGAGAACAAAATACACCACTTTCTGCAGGACATACAGCAGCTGATGAGTACTATAAGGCTTGAGTTTCTTAAATAGAAATAATTTACAAATCTGTGAAACTTTCTGGTTGAAAACCATTTTTTTCCCCAGAATACCCCTTTAATTACATCTGCATATCTATTTATCTGTTGCACAACTTTGTTTTTGCTGATTTCTATTTCGATGCCAGGCACATGGCCCAGTAGGTTGCCTTTCAAGATAACAATACTTTGCATTTCAAAACATTATGCAAGCAGTTAAGCAATCCCTGCTTCTACTTCCCCAGGAAAAAAGGGAGATAGTGTTTTTTTTTTAAATATTTTTAATAAAGGAAATGTCCAGCCTCTGTTTTTGTTTTTTTGTTGTTTTTTTTAAGGCAGGGGCATGGGGGAAAGTAACAAAGGGTAGGACCTCACCTCTCCTTGTGCTTCTTCAGCCCTGGATTGTCGCTCTGGGATCTGTGACGCTGCACACCTCATGACCCAGCTGATGGACTGGCCACTCAGCCAGTCAAGAGTCTGGGACGGGACGCCACTCCAGTCACTGATCGGCTGAGCGGGCTGTCCATCAGCCAGGACAGACATCTTCCCCTGAGTTGTGACGTTTAGATTCGACCTGTTATTGGTTTACTGAAAATGAGTAAAGATGCTTTCTTGCTTTAAAACGTTTACAGATATTTAATAAAATCGACCTCATTATTTGTGTTTCAGATGCAACGTGGGCCGTTCCAGTGGGTAAAGTTGGAGGGGAGGTCAAACTGTCAATTTCCTATAAAAATGACCAGCTCTTCATTATGGTGATGCATATCCGTAGCCTGGTAAATATGCACATTAATCACTATTGATCATATACGTGGTACCTTGTATTATGGGGTACTGCAGGCACTGTGTGTGTGAACATGGCCTGAACAGGCAATTTCTGTAAAAGCAGCACTCCTGCCGCCGCTACCAACAAGGTTTTGACTTTACCGCCTTTTCTGTACGGGGCATCTAGATTTGTTTCCTGATTTTGGGATACAAACCCTGCCATGGCAAAAAGCTTAGGTTTTAATGGTTTCTGAGAAAAACGTGTTCTTGCAATTTGTGTGGAAAAAATAGGTATAAAAAAAGGCAGCAGAATATGGTTTGCCTATAAACCTTTTCTATAACTGTGCCGTCCTATGTTTAACCATGCCCCCCCCCCTTATGCAGCAATTACTTGGTCAATGTGAAACCTGTCTGTGGTGTTGGCTCTCGTTTGTTGTGGAACAATAAGGTTTGCTTGATGAATTGGATGTGTCAGGCGTCTGGTCCCCTGTGGTTATGCTGCTGTTGCGCTGTAGTTGCACGGCCAGGTACATTACATCAGCTGCTTTGCTGTGTGTATTGCACAGTGATGACTTCATATAGTGGCAAGACGAAGCAACTCACAGGGGTGAGGCCGATAGCAGCCAGGCAGAATGTGGGAGCTTACGCTGCAACATTTACATTGTAATATCAAGTTCAAAATGACCGGTATCAGGGGAATGAAACCGAGCACCTGTATAAGAAATAACAATAACAAGTAGCCCGATACGACAACGGGAATGCAGGTAACAGGTGTTCAGCATTGTATTGTATTGTATCCATCCTTTCCTTTCTTTGACTCTGTTTAGAGGGATGTTCCAGTGAATACTTTCTTTTTGGTTACTTAAAAAAATAAGTAAATAAAGTTATTGCCCCTCTGCTGCCACCAATGGTGGCCTGGTCCTGCAACAAGTATATACTGAGCCTCCCATAGACATTACACTTGGGGAAGAAGTGTACGTCAGTGGAGATGCAGCCATGGTATCCTGTAGCACAGTTACCCCTGCTCACTCTGCTACACTGCGCTGCGGCTGCAGCTCTGCTGGCACAAACAATTTCATTACATAAAGTTAAAAAGTATACAGTATAAATTCTTATTTGCCAGAGTACCCCTTTAATGAAAATAGTACTTCCAGTAGCATCCGGAATTCCAGACTATTTCCTTCTGAGCATTATGGAATGGTCCAGAATTCTGGACTCTGCCATAGACTTCTATAATTTTCTGACCTATTTTCTGGAATGAACACCCTTCAGGAAAAATCTTTTAGGTGTCTGTGGGGGGGGGGGGGAGGGGGGTTGATGCAGTACTGCACTGTGTAAGGGCTACCCAATGCTGCATCCTTAAATTGGCAATTCTGGATGTGGCTGAACCCATTTCTTCCCATACAGGCGCACAGGATGCTAGGATTATCTGCAACGTTGTGTGGCTACTATTGGTTACTGCATTGCATGGGGGGGGCGTAGCTTTGGCCACATGCAGGAATACCAATATGGGAATGCGGTCTACAACCACGCCGGAACCCACGCCGCTCGACATCCGGCCTGTCTCACTCATGTGATGTCTTGCGCACCTCTGCTCAAAGAATTGACAAGTGAGTTCTTTCAGTGTAGGTGCCAAAGACATCACATTGAGACAGTGGGGCAGGCAGCTTATAGTTATAAAATAGTATATAATATGTATATTCCAAAGTAAACAAACATTGTTTTTAATCCTCTAAACAGCCCCTTCAGGATAACAATGAGCCGAATCCATATGTGAAGATCTACCTGTTACCAGATCCACAGAAGACGACAAAGAGGAAAACCAAAGTGGCAAAGAAAACCTGCAACCCAACATATAATGAAATGGTGAGTGTTTTCGCAGATGTGCTTGCCAGCTAAATGTCTTTCTTAAAGGGAGAGACTTAATTTTTTTTTAATACATTGCTTTAATAAAGTTATATTACTTTGTAAATAACTTCATTAAAATAAATGTAAAATAGTTTATTTATAGATCATTTTACGCTGAGTGGCAGTAGTAGGTGTCGGGAACTCCAGGGCTGTAAGCATAAAGTTACTAAGCATCAGCCGTGTTCTAAACTGTGGGTGGAAAACTATTTTTAGTATTGTAAGGACTTGTATGTTGAGTAAACAGTTATAATAATCACTGATATTATTTAGACATGTCGGTACTCATTTCTGGTGATCTAGTAGCTGGGACGCCCACCAGTGAATGAAAGGAGACCCTTTAAATGGGGACATCAGCGGCAGAAATAAACCGGTTCATTCTTTGGACGGACAACGGAATCAGTCCGTTTATAGAATGGAGACTATAGCATGGGCAGAGATGCGTGTGGCCGTGAGCGGGAACGAGAGATGAAATCCGCGGGATGAAACTCCCGTGTTTGATTCCTCAATCTGAACATATCCTGAAAGGGTTATTTGGAGAGGAGAAAAGGTCCTACCATTTCTACTCTCCGGCGCTCCTCTTCCTCTCTCTGTCAGTCTGTGCTGATTCTTGCCCAGATTGGGGGGGAAGGGGGAGTTTGGAGCAAGTTGTGGGCAACGATCAGTAGCTGCCTTATGTTGCTGCAACACCAGGAACATCAGGTAGCTATTGGACATTGACCAACCTCGGCCACATGCAGATCCCACCCTCTTTCATCTACGGAAGATGGGCAGACAGAGAAAGTGGAGCGCAGGAGAGCAGAAGGGTTAGGACCTTTTCTGCTCTCCAGAGTTTCCATTTAATCACTGAAGAGAGGCTCAGAGTCCTCCTACTATGTGGTTGTAATAGACAGACCGTCATAATGCATAGATGAACCTATAGCCTTGGTTCGTTCACAAACTTAATAAGTATGTCTGTTCTCTTACAGTTGGTGTATGATAAGATTCCTAAAGGAGACCTGCAGCAAAGGGAGATCTGGCTAACCGTACTCAGTGAAGAAGGATTTAGGGAAAATGTCCTTCTTGGAGAAGTCACCATTCGGCTTCGAGATATAGACCTCAGTCAGGAGAAGATTTGCTGGTTCAAGCTTGGTTCTGCTAGCCCAATGGCTAACTAGACATCAATAGCGTGTGTCACCTGTATGGTGGCTGCTCTCTACAATGCCTTGTGTTCTTTATAAGGTTGTTGTAACCAGACACGAGCTCAAGGAGTTTTTATTTTAACTGACAGCGGATATAAATATATATTATATTTTTTTCCAAGGGAATTCAAGAGACTGCGAATAATTACTGGCTTCCTTCTAAAGAAGGGTTTCAGAAAAAGACTGGAAAATTTACAGTATGTTTAATAAGTTTACCTTGTGTCAAGGGAAGCAGTCTAGTATCAAATTAGCCGAAATTTTTTTTTGTTTGTTTTATTTCTTCTTGGGGGTGGGGCTGGAGCATAGGTTCTAGTATTGTAAATGGATTTGTCCATGAAAGGAAGCTTGACTGTCCAGGAAGTTGCTCTGAAACTCTTACGGTCCCAATACACCTTTAGACTTATGTCGGCCGGACCTGCTGCTCGCAGGTGTATGGGTCATTCTAGGAAACTACTGACCGATGATGTCTGTGGTGATAAGGGTCGGCCCTGATGGATTATCACAGCTGACCCCTTTGATCAGAGAGATAAGCCTAAGGATATGTGCACACTACGGAATTTTTGCACGGATTCCGCAGGTCTCCACCACGCGCATCTACGCTGGTCACATAGGCCTCATTCTGTGGTTTGGCAGATTCTGCCGGAATTTGGCAAACCATAAAATGAAGCCTATGGGACCAGCAGAGATGCGGCGGGTGATCTGTTGGAATTTCGTAGTGTGCACATACCCTAAGCAAGAACGCTCTCACTGCGGCTTACCCCTTCCCATAGAGAACACTTGGCCGTGCCAAATGTTCCTGTATATGGGAAGACAGGAGAGAGAACTGACGGCCGGACTTATCGTTTAGCCGTCAGTTATTGAAGATGTATAAGGGCCTTTAGACATACCTGTTTATTCTGGAGAGTTTAGATGACATTACCAGTGCAGGTAGATATAAGCACCTTTTTTTAATGCCGCTGCATTGGAGTTGTATGTATCTTGTTTTACACTTCTTTTCTACATTTTGTTTTATTATTGTTGCCATTGTATTTATTTCATTTCTCCAGCTAGGTCTCCTACTGGTTCTTTCCCTGTAGAGTAGTGGTGTAAAACTTGTGGCCCTCAAGCTGTTGCACAACTACAATTCCCATTATGATTGAACAGCCATTGGTTGTCCTGGCTTGATGGGAATTGTGGTTCTGCCATAGCCGTAGGGCCGAAGGTTTGATACCTGTGCCAGTGTACAGCTATATTATTAACCTAACTAAAATACAATTGTGAAGAAAGTAAAAGCATAAGAGTTATATACAGATATTAACAAATAAGAGGACCAATGCCCACTGTACCTAGTATGGAATATATATTCCTGAGAATGTTTCTGTATAAGGGCTAGTAGTTCTGGTAAATTATTATTTAAGGCCTGAAGATTGTATAGTAGCCATAGGTCTCATTCATTATAACATCCAGGGAAACACTTGAATCCTGCATTGCTCTGATTTTAAGGTTCTCCTTCAGGAACCACATTGAACACGTCAATCACCCAGATGGACTGCTTTTGTTCTAGATGTATGAAGTAAAAATAACCTAATGTGTCGGTATATATATATTGTACATGTACAAATAATATTGTGTAGTTAGAGACAAGGGGACCATGTGAGGGATCTCCATAGTGGTTATGTCTTTGCTCAGGCCAGTGATTGCACTCATAGGATGCCAAGAAGAAAATCTTTGACTGTTAGATAATATTCTTACTAAAATTTTGTACTTGAAATAATTTTCAGAATATTTGGGACATATAACACAAATAGAAATGGTCTAAACTTTACCTTGCAGTAAAACTTCTGTAAACTACATATGTCTCTCCAAAATATGAAGATCCCGGTATCGCTGGAGTTGGTGCCTGTCATTCTCATAGGACGAGGATTTGGATTCGCAGACGCTGTGCACCTGTACAATTAACAATTTGCTTCCCAAGGAGAGCTGCGTTGAAGGCGGCGGTGGTTCATCTTCCTCTGCCTATTACTGACCACTAATGCAAGATAATGTGTATGCGCTGAATAAAAGAAGCTGTTCTGATTTCTAACAATTTGCTTCCCAAGGAGAGCTGCGTTGAAGGCGGCGGTGGTTCATCTTCCTCTGCCTATTACTGACCACTAATGCAAGATAATGTGTATGCGCTGAATAAAAGAAGCTGTTCTGATTTCCAACTGATTCCAGTCTAATTATTACTTTATTTTGACAATGTTAGGGTCAGTTCACACTGAGCAAAAGCTGCCATGCTCAGTGTCCTGCATGGTCTGAGTGGGAGGGCACATGTAATTTCTTTGAGCGGAGGGGAGGAAGCAGAGGCGCATGCACCCTCCCATTTAGACACTGCAGGGCACTGATCATGGCGGGAATTCTGCCGTTTTTGCTCAGTGTGAACGTAGTAGTAGTAGTCATGTAGTAGTCATAGTACATAGTAGTCGTAGTAGTCATGTAGAGTACTCTCTATGACATATAGTCATTGAAGGGGGGATTGTAAACTACTGCAGTTTTCTAGTACCACTATTGTTCATGGGCTCAATCTCTATTCTTGGAAAACCTCTTAATGCCAATCGCATTAACCCCTATGGAATCCCGGCCGGAGTGTATACACACTAAAAACTGCCATGTCTATTTTGTGCGGCCACACGACTGTGCACATAATGTAAAGTGCAGCTCCCGCCCGTGCTTTACATTGTCTGCTATGGCTAATTGGAGTGCGGGCACACCCGAATGTGCCCGCACTCCAATTAAGTTGAAGTTTACCGTGTCACGGAATGACCGCTGTTTTGCCATGTGTGAACATAGCCTTAAAGAGAATCTATCAGCAGCTTTATGCTGCCCTTTCTTTTTTTTTTGCCCCCAAACATATTTTTTTTTATTTACCAAAGACAGGTACAGAGAATACAGCAATATAATGCATCTGACAGTCGAGAACTCGTCCAAGGAAAATTATATATTCCCCACCCCCCCTTAACAAACCTCCCCTAGACTAATGGGTCATAGAAGGCATCTCCGGTACCAACCAACTGGCTAGTAGAGATCTTTTAGCCACTAGTAAGAGAACATGTACTAGGGAAGAGATTGTGGACTCGTCTGGAGGGATATGTAGGATCACCAGGTGAGGATCTAACGGTAGAGTCACCTTCAATTTGACTTTTATGAGATCTAACATAGCTTGCCAAGACAGCTGCACCTTCGAACAAGTAAAGAGCCCATGGTATAGGTCAGTCAAAGGATCACCACAGTTGGGACAAGCGGTAAGCCTCTCCGGATGGTCAGGTGTTCTGGGGAAGTTGAACCCTTATGTCGCATAGTGAATTATTTTAAAATGAGATTTCCTCCATTGCTCACATATTACTGCTGCTCGAACAGCTATCCAGCCTATTACTATTTGCTCACTCACATTGGTCAGAGGCAGTTTCCCATCCCAGTACTTAAATAGTGATGAGCCCAGTCCCTTTGTAATGACATTCCGCAAGGTGATGTTTAAAGAGGTCAGGGAGTGTATTGGGGTGGAGGTGGTGACAAATGTGGACAAGATATTAGATGTGAGTTCTCCCCTCAGATCCCGTAGTCTGGCCATCAGGGAGCTTTTGATCTGACCATAAGCCAGGAAGTGGTGAGGACTTAGTCCATAGGCCGTTTGGACTTCCTGGAAGGTCATGTATCTAGATTCCAGTTTATTAATCAGATCCGAAGCCACCCTTATCCCCACTCATTTCCATTGTTGGAAGTTGGGATGAGATTCTACATGATTGAATTCCGGATGGTTCCATAGATCTATGTTTAAGCTCATATACATTGGGAAGCCCAATAATTTGCGGGCATGTTGCCACCCTTTTACCTTATCTGTAAACGGTACGCTATTTTTAACATTGAAGGGCAATTTAGCAAATTTTGTGTGGAGAAGTCCATTTAGAGACCACGGTGCCACCATTTGGGATTCTAGATCATAATTGGAATAGGTGCTGGACCCATGTGACCAGTCTATCCCATGGCGAAGCAGGCACGGCAGTTATAGCACCTTATATCAGGTAGATTGAGCCCCCTTTCAGAATTGGGTCAGTTTTTTCCTTGTGATCCTGGGGCGTTTTCCGGCCCAGAAAAATTTAGTGAATGCTGAGGTAAGGGAGGACACATCAGTGTGCCTGAGTAGTACCGGTATAGTCTGGAGAGGGTACAGCAATTTCCCAAAGCCCATCATTTTCAATAAGGACACCCGTGCCAGCAGAGGAAGAGGAAGGGCGGACCATCTGGTGAGATCTGCCTGTAATTTTCTAAATGGGGGGACTTCAGAGAACAGCGAGTTGGCTGTTTTTCCTACCTTAATCCCTAAATAAGTGATATACTCAGAGGCTAGTTTAATTGGTAACGTGGTGGGGTTTCTCATGCCTGGGGAGCCGGGGAGTGAAAGCATCAGTAGTTAACTTTTGTCTTTATTTACCCTAAAGCCCGACTGTATCCCGAATGTTTCCAGATGTTGGAAAACTTCAGCTAAATCCTTATGGGGGTGTTCTAAAAAGATGAGTAAATCATCCGCTAAAAATATAGCTTTGAGTTCCGTATTCCCCACTTTTATTCCCTTGAAATCCCTTGCTTTTTGAAGGCTGCGGGAGAGGGGTTCTATGACCAAGTCAAAAAACAAGGGAGATAACGGGCACCCCTGACATGTCCCCTTATGGAGTGCAAATATCTTAGATAAAAATCCCGGGGTGTGTATTCGTGCATGCGGGGATGAGAACAGACCCTTTATGAAGGATAGGAAGGCGCCCCCAAACCCCATCGCTCCCAACACCCGGAACATCCATCCCCAGATCACGCTATCAAATGCTTTTTTGGCATCAATGGTTAGGAGAGCTGGGGACGGATGCCCAAGAGGCCTCATCTTGATCTCATCCAACACGGCCATTACTTTGCGGAAATTGGCTACTGCCGAACGTCCCTGGATAAATCCCACCTGAGCTGGGGATATAAGGGCAGGCATTAAACCAGCCAGCCTGTCTGCCATGATTTTAGAGATGATCTTTAAATCCAAATTCAATAAGGATATGGGCCTATATGAATTCGGATTCAGAGGATCCTTGCCAGGTTTCAGTAAGACCTTAATATAGGCCGTGTTGGATGAGGCCGGAACCACCCCTCCCTCCAAATAAGAGTTGTATAGTGATACCAGTGTAGGGGTAATATCTTTGCCAAGTATTTAAAAAAAATCCCCCGTGAGGCCATCTGGGCCTGGGGCCTTATGAGCATTAAAGGGAACTTGTCACCCCCCGTGCCGGGGTGACAGGCTCCCGACCCCCCGTTAGAGCCCCATATACTTACCTAATCCCGCCGGCTCCCGCTTCTGGAGGTGGTCGGGTGACGGAGATCTCAGCCGCTGCAGCCCGGCGCGCGCGCTGAGAGATGAGTCCAACGCTCATAGAGAATGACGGAGCGCTGGACTCTCCTGTCAGGGCTGGTCTGAGGTTTATGGGAGAATGGGAAGAATGCCACAAACTGGTTGAAAAGATTCCAAAAACTGTTACTGAACCCAAAAAAATGTGACAGGTAGTGGTGGGAATGTGTGCAAGAAAACCAGCTCACCACACCTCACATTTGTCTTCCTTGATTAACATCTGTCTGCTGACAAACAATGTATGTATACACACACACATATACACTCACCGGCCACTTTATTAGGTACACCTGTCCAACTGCACGTTACCACTTAATTTCTAATCAGCCAATAACATGGCGGCAACTCAGTGCATTTAGGCATGTAGACATGGTCAAGACAATCTCCTGCAGTTCAAACCGAGCATCAGTATGGGGAAGAAAGGTGATTTGAGTGCCTTTGAACGTGGCATGGTTGTTGGTGCCAGAAGGGCTGGTCTGAGTATTTCAGAAACTGCTGATCTACTGGGATTTTCACGCACAACCATCTCTAGGGTTTACAAAGAATGGTCCGAAAAAGAAAAAACATCCAGTGAGCGGCAGTTCTGTGGGCGGAAATGCCTTGTTGATGCCAGAGGTCAGAGGAGAATGGTTCGAGTGGCAGACTGGTTCGAGTGGATAGAAAGGCAACAGTGACTCAAATAGCCAACCGTTATAACCAAGGTAGGCAGAAGAGCATCTCTGACCGCACAGTACGTCCAACTTTGAGGCAGATGGGCTACAGCAGCAGAAGACCACACTGGGTGCCACTCCTTTCAGCTAAGAACAGGAAACTGAGGCTACAATTTGCACAAGCTCATCGAAATTGGACAGTAGAAGATTGGAAAAACGTTGCCTGGTCTGATGAGTCTCGATTTCTGCTGCGACATTCGGATGGTAGGGTCAGAATTTGGCGTCAACAACATGAAAGCATGGATCCATCCTGCCTTGTATCAACGGTTCAGGCTGGTGGTGGTGGTGTCATGGTGTGGGGAATATTTTCTTGGCACTCTTTGGGCCCCTTGGTACCAATTGAGCATCGTTGCAACGCCACAGCCTACCTGAGTATTGTTGCTGACCATGTCCATCCCTTTATGACCACAATGTACCCAACATCTGATGGCTACTTTCAGCAGGATAATGCGCCATGTCATAAAGCTAGAATCATCTCAGACTGGTTTCTTGAATATGACAATGAGTTCACTGTACTCAAATGGCCTCCACAGTCACCAGATCTCAATCCAATAGAGCATCTTTGGGATGTGGTGGAACGGGAGATTCGCATTATGGATGTGCAGCCGACAAATCTGCGGCAACTGTGTGATGCCATCATGTCAATATGGACCAAAATCTCTGAGGAATGCTTCCAGCACCTTGTTGAATCTATGCCACGAAGAATTGAGGCAGTTCTGAAGGCAAAAGGGGGTCCAACCCGTTACTAGCATGGTGTACCTAATAAAGTGGCCGGTGAGTGTATATAAATAAAATTGCCAATCTGTGGTCAGTAGGCAGAGGGAGCTGGTGCTCATGAATATCAAGAGAACTGCTGAGAAGACTCACATAAACAATGTAAGTGTCAGAGGTACTATGGATGTCCTCAGCACAATTGAATGTTTAAGGGCTCTATTCCACGGGCCGAACAACGATGTAAACGAGCGCCGATCTGCCTATTCCACAGCTTCGATGATCGTGAAACAAGGGCTGCAAGGACATCTTTACCGATGTCCTTGCAGCCATTGTTTCATACATTACCTGTCCGGGCTGCAGGTCTTCTTCTCCCGGCCCCACGCGGCAGCATGACCATCGGCTGATCGTTCTCTCTATTCCACGGAGCAAAAATCGGCCGATTATCGCTCCTGTGGAATAGGGCCCTTAATATGGAAAAGAAGAGGTGTATTTGTTATTCTGGACATTGATGCTCTATATTTCTGAATTGCTGATAATAAGAGCAAGTTCACACTGAGGAATCAGCTCTGAATCAGCAAGGAAAGTGTTCTGCCCAGAGTCACCTGTGGCGGAATTCCGTGTGAAAATGCCGGAGGAGACACAGACAAATAGCTGTATTTTAAAACATTTCTGAGCGGAAAACCACTGCTTAATTCATTTCGATCTGTGAGGGCGGCGGGTGTGGGGTCGGTGGTGGGGGCTGTCTGCTGAGGGGGGGGGGGCTTGGTGCTGGGGATCTCCCTGGCACCACTACTCCCATCATCTGTTCATACTATGAGCAGATGATGGGAGGAGTAGTAGTGCTTATCTGTCCCACTGCACCAAGCAGGGAGGGAGGAGGTTGTTAAATGCACCTACCTCCCTCCCTGCTCTGTGCCTTCCATTTGGGGAGCAAATGTCCTTGCTCCCCAAATTATCCCATAAACATAATGTACCAAGTGTAGATTACATTACATTACACATTACATCTACCATAGACTTCAATAAAGTCCATAGGCTTCTATTTATACTGCGCCCCCTGCTGGCCACTCCATAGGAATTACACCCTGATTCGTGACGTCACAGTATTTTAGAGAATTTGAAGTCTCCATGATCTACTAAATTAAGGGAAATAGCCCTATATGTGCATTTCCCATAATTAATGTACATTAGGAATTTGTCTAACTTTCCATAAGAAATAACATATTAAAAAATACTTTTGGCCGAACTTCTCCTTTAAAGGGCATTACCCTCTCAGTTAAATTAACTGCAAAGATCACTATGTAAATTCTACTGCTTAGTATGCCCTAATTATGGAGCATAGGAACCCTTCCTGACCACCACCCTAGGGCAAACAACACTAGAAAAACAAGACAGACCACTGAGTACTTGCCAAGTCCAGTAAGCTTACATTACATGTTTAGCCCACCCTAAACCTACTCGCAGGGAATCTATGCCCCAATCCCAAGCAAGAAGACTCTGTGAGAAACTGTAGAGAAAGGAGCCACAGAAAGTCTATGTAATTTCTACAAGCGTGTTCACAGCGTGCTCAACTGGTGGTGAGTGGAATAAACAGCCAGTAATAGCTAAGTGCTTTCCAAACACCTAAAAAAAATCCAGATCTCTGATGATTCCCTGGTGCACCATCACATTCATTATTAAATGCAAAGAACATGGTACCAGAACAAACCTGAGGGTGCCAACTAAAAGACCAAGCGAGGAGGGCATTAGCTTATCGCACTCCCACCATACATGTAACACAATACCCTGCTGGGTTCCATAACCCCAACAGGTCTCTGGAACACAGGGTAGAAGTGTTGTTTAGCTAATGTATGCCATTGTTATTTGAGTAACATTCTGTATGGTACTTATAACTTTGACTCTTAGTGGGGAGAACAGTGCCAATAGAGGGTATCACCATACAGCATAAGGCTGTGCATTTATATAGGTAACGGTGTTAGTAATAGTATTTCATAATTTATGCTTATTCCATTAAAAAAGAGGGTCTGCAGCATCTGAGCCATAATGATGTTTTGAGCAGCTGGGACACCAAATTATACAAGTAACACTGCAGTTTCTCTCTTATTACAGAGAGGAAGGCAATAAATGTTAGTGAATAACTGGTTAACAAATCAGCCAGCTGCCTTTTAACTCACTGCCGCTCCTCCCCGAGGTCCCGGGAAAAGCTGGATCCAGTCCTGGGAAACTGAGAGAAGTTTCCCTGGACTGGATCCAGCTTTTCCCAGCACCGGAGAGGTGCGGCACAGAGCGGCAGTGAGTTAAAAGGCAGCAGGCGGATAGGAGATATTGGTGAAAAGGAATTTTGCTTGTATTTTGATAGTAAAAGAATCAACAAAAAAAGAATATCAGGATTTGAGTTATTTTACAATTCTTTAGACACAACAGCAGATTCTTCACTTTCTCTGCATCGATCGCATTTGAGCGATTATCGGCTCGTGTAAACACAGCAAATGATCAAGCGATGAGCGAGAAATCGTTCATTGTGATCTTTCAACATGTTCTCAAAACGTTGTTGGTTGTTTGCTAAAAATTCGCAGATCACTTTGTGATTCCGATTCACCCTATGTGTAAGATGGGCTTAAGCAATCTAAAAACGATTGCAATAACTTTAATAATAATAACTTTAATAATTTTTCCAAACGATTTATCTTTCCGTCTTAACGCTGATCGTTATTGGCCGTTATTTACTATTATATGGCGGCCATCCACTCAATTTCAACATTGTGTGAACAGATCCTTTCTGTGTTTTTATTCCACTCCTGGTTTTGGTTGCAATATGAGGACCACAATACTGACTGAAATATACGTAGTGTGAACCCAGCCTTAAACAACATAATATAACTCCAAGTAATGCTGGGTTTACACAAAACGATAATTGGCCCGATCGTACGATTAACGATGTTGGAGTAACGATTTTTTTTTTCATAACGATCAGCGTTTAGACAGTACGATATATCGTACGGAAAAATCATTTTGCGATCGTTTTGCGTTTGAAATTCCCGGCTCCCCTCTTCAGCCAATCAATGCACGGCAGCACTGATTGGCCGAAGAGGAGCCGTTTGAAATTCCCGGCTCACCTCTTCAGCCAATCAATGCACTGAAGAGGGGAGACGGGGATTTCGAAGACCTGCTACGCTGAGCAGGTGACATATGCTCGTGGCGGTGGCGATCGGAGCAGCGGCGGCGTTTGGGGTGACGGGGATGGCGTTTGGGGTGACGGGGATGGCGATCGGAGCGGCGGGGGGGGGGGGGGAAATCGGGGCGGCGATCGAACCGGCGCAGGGGCTATGGATGAGCGGGGGGCCAGGCTGCGGGCGGCCGGACTTTCGCGTGACGACTGTTTACACGGAACGATTGGCGAATTTTCTGCGAACGACGATTTAAGAACAAGATAAAAGTTTAAAATGAACGATTTCTCGCTCGTCGTTCGCTGCGTTTACACGTACGATTATCGTTCGAATTCGATAGTTATTGTGCAAATTCGAACGATAATCGTTCCGTGTAAACCCAGCATAAATCAAACTGTCCACTTAGGAAGCAACACTGATTCATAATCAATTTCACATGCAATTAGCAAGACACACTCAATAAATGAGGGTTCTGCAGGTGGGGACCACAGACCACTTCTCAGTACCTATTCTTTCTGGCTGTTTCGGTCACTTTTGAATGTTGCTGGTGCTTTCACACTCATAGCATGAGATGGATTTTATGACCCACACAAGTGGCTCAGGTAGTGCAGCTCATCCAGGATTGCTTATCAATGCGAGCTGTGGCAAGAAGGATTGCGGTGTTTATCAGCGTAGTGTCCAGAAGCTGGAGGCACTACCAGGACAGACAGGCCAGCACACCAGGATACGTGTAGGAGGGCAACAACCCAGCAGCAGGACCGCTACCTTCGCATTTGTGCAAGGAGGAGCACTGCCAGAGCCCTGCAAAATGACCTCCAGCAGGCCACAAATGTGCATGTGTCTACACAAACGGTTTGAAACCGACTCCATGAGGATGGTATGAGGGCCCGACGGCCACAGATGGGGGTTGCGCTCACAGCTCAACACCATGCAGGACGCTTGCCATTTGCCAGAGAACACCAGGATTGGCAGATTCACCACTGGCGCCCTGGGCTCCTCACAGATGAAAGAAGGTTCACACTGAGCACATGTGGCAGACGTGACAGAGTCTGGAGACACCATGGAGAGCGATCTGCTGCCTGCAACATCCTTCAGTATGACCGGTTTGGCAATAGGTCAGTAATGGTGTGGGGTAGCATTTCTTTGGAGGGCCGCACAGCCCTCCATGTGCTCGCCAGAGATAATGAGATGAGATCCTTGGACCCCTTGTGAGACCATATGCTGGTGCGGTTGGCCCTGGATTCCTCCTAATGCAGGACAATGCTAGACCTTATGTGGCTCTAGTGTCAGAAATTCCTTCAGGATGAAGGCATTTAAGTTATGGACTGGCCGCCCATTCCCCAGACCTGAATCCAATTAAGCCCATCTTGGACATCATGTCTCGCTCCATCCACCAATGTCACATTGCACCAAAGACTGTCCAGGAGTTGGCGGATGCTTTAGTCGCGGTCTGGGAGGAGGTCCCTCAGGAGACCATCCGCCACCTCATCAGGAGCATGCCCAGGCGTTGTAGGGAGGTCATACAGGCACGTGGAGGCCACACACAATACTGAACCTCGTTCTGACTTGTTTTAAGGAAATTACACCAAGGTTGGATTAGCCTGTAGTGTGTTTTTCCACTTAAATTTTGAGTGTGACCACAAATCCAGGCCACCATTAGGTAATACATGCAATGTTGTCGGCAAATTCAACTTAGTACAGAACAAAGTATTCAATGAGAAGATTTAATTCATTCATTCAGATCTAGGATGTGTTATATGAGTGTTCCCTTTATTTATTTTTTTTGAGCGTTTTGGTTTAAGAGCTCACAGGTTTTCAAAATTGTGACTTGGTGTAAGAGCATTGCTTGGTGTAAGAGCTCCCTGTACTGAGTGGGGGAGGGGCATGGTCTGCATAGCGGGGTCTACAGCCCTGTACTCTGACCCAGGAAGTCTCCCTCACCTTCCAAATCATAGCAGATCCACTTCAGGCTGGGGCTTACATCAGGGGACAAGACTGTGGAGGTAATCTCTCCATATCTGTAAGCCCTCTCTCCCTGGACAGAGAGCGCTGCATGTATGTGCCCACATCTGCCCTGCTCATTCCTTCTTGCTCCCTGCAGTCTCTGTCAGCCCTTGTGTTTCCCATCCTCTCTATTACTGTACAGTAACTTATATCATCACATGTACAGCTGTTTCTGAACGTTTGTTTCATCTGTTTTACATGTTATTCAGAATAAATCATTATTTTTGGGGCATGGAACCAATTGTCTGCATTTCTATGATTTCTTATGGGAAAATTTGCTTTGGTTTAAGAGTGGATTTGGATTACAAGCACCATCCTGGAACGAATTATGCTTGTAGTCCAAAGCACCACTGTATTTCATTTCTATAGGTTTCCTTATGCTTTACATCATGAGGTATTATGATTTTTCGTTTCGCTATAGGGCAAAAGTCAAATTACAATGGGTGCGGGAGAGTTTTTAATGAAAATAACAAAAGAAACACCAGAAAACTAACATGTAGGTAAAAGTTCATCAAGCATGCAATGCAACATCAGGATAATTACAATTTTCAAAAAGGTTAAATGTCATCATGACCCGTGTGTGTGTGTGTATATATATATATATATATATATATATATATATATATATATATAATTGGTAAAAGGCTGTTTTATAGAGATGCACTTGCTACCAAGACAGAGTCCTCATATACTGTTTCCATGTTACAGAGCAGGTAATGCAGCATTTCTGCTGAGTAAATTAGTGGCTGTTATACCACACACATCCTGCCATCTTCCCTTTAAGCTTTTTCTGTAATAATGTCTTACACTTGTCCAAAGTTCTTCATGTACGGTTAGTAATGTTAATGTTAGTAATGTTAGTAACGGTTAGTACACACTCCAAAAATGTGAAGCACTATAAATATTATATTCAGCACTGACTCACATACCAGCAGCTACACCCTGATGACATAACGTATCACTGACATAGGTGTTTCATAATGTATGTGCCACAACCTTAGCACTGCTAGTAGTGGCAGGTGAATCATTGACTTATTTGCATGTCACGTCTCCCTGCAGCCTCCACATGGTACAGTAATCTGTGAACTTCAGCACACAGGCTGCACATGCGCACTCTCTACACAGCTGATGCAACATTTACAAAGCAAGGGAGGGAGAGGGTTACCGTAAATACACTAATATACTCGTGCGTAGAACTGATGAGTCCACGGACAAATGCTGCATGACTCCTGCGCTATTTTATAAGTTTATAGGCACAGATAGATGGATATTAGGGTCCATTTACACAGAAAGATTATCTGCCAAAGATTTGAAGCCAAAGCCAGGAATGGATTTGAAAAGAGAAGAAATCTCAGGCTTTCCTTTATGACCTGATCTCTGTTTATAGTCTATTCTGGGCTTTGGCATCTTTGGCAGATAATCTGTCAGATAATCTTTCTGTGTAAAAGGACCCTAACAGTCTCCAAAGCTTGTACATGGAACTTGTCTGGTGTGGGACACATGCATAGCTACCTGATCTTCTTGGATAGAACCATAGTGACAGGTAACAAAGTGGTTGCCTAGGCTTAGAAAAACATGGCCACTTTCTTCCAGAAACAACATCACTGTTGTTCTCTGCTTGGGTGCGGATTTTGCAGCTTAGTTCCATTATAGTGAATGGAGCAGACTTGTTATACCACACACAACCTGAGGCCAGGTTTGGCGCTGTTTTTGCAAGAAAGTAGCTATCCTTCCTGGAAACCCCCTTTAGGGTGCGTTCACATGTACCATATCCGCAGTGGATTTCATGCTGCAAGTTCGCAGCGAAATCCGCTGCAGATACCTTCCCTGTCAGTTTCAATGTGATTACATACATACAGCGGGAATGTCATCCTACTGCGAGTACATAAATGCCAGTTCCCATAAGGTGTTTTTTTAAGGGGTGGAAAAAAAAAACACAAAAAAACTGCCAGCAGTTTTTACTACTTTTTGGCAGTTTTTCTGATATTTTTTTTATCTATTTAATCTTTGATCATGTGATTAGGATTTCTATTGAAGAATTTGGGTGGAAGAAACACAGATATGCATAAAGGCATGGCCTTTGTTTGAACTTTTTCCCCCTATAGACGTCTATAAGCGAAATAAATAAATTTAAAAAAAGACAAAAGCAAAACATGCTGCAATTTTGCAAAACTGACACAAAAAAGCAATGAGGGTATGATGTTTCACACTTCCCTACTGACTTTTTTGCAAAGCCACCCAGTGTACTTCCACCCTTAGGGCCCTTGCACACTACGCTTGAAGCCAGGCGAATTCCGCTGTGACACGTCAATTCTTTGGGCAGGCAGCAGAATCCGCCAGAATGGAGCCTATGGGACTGCCAGATGTTCAAGCGGAAGCATGCACAGAATCTGCAGCAAGTTATCTGTGTGATTTCCGTAGTGTGCAAGGGCCCTTAGGGTATGTTCACACTGAGGAATAGGCAAGGAATTTCAAGAGGAATCCAATTTTACATGCATTCCATTTGAAATCCCACCTGTAAAATACGTACTGAGCAATGTCCCATTGTGTTCAATGGGATTTCCGCTCTGTTGTTCACATGGCAGAATAAAATTAAAATTTACTCACCGAGTCCGTAGGCAGCACAGGAAAAACAATTGGGTTACATGAGTTTCATCCTACTAGGCAGAAGAAACAAACAATTAAAGCTTGAACAGGTGACCTTACTTCCCTGATTACCGTGCTATAAGAGGGCTGCAGTAACCACACCACACAAGTTCATAATGCAGCAATAACAAAAATTTTAATAGGGCGGGATGCTGTGCTGCCTACGGACTCATAGAAAGAAGAAATTTCGGTGAGTAAATTTAAACGTTCTATTCGTCCTACGGCAGCACAGGAAAAACAACTGGGATTATAAAGCATTTCTGAGAGTGGGTAGGGTCAAGTATTAGCAGCTACTTCCAGCACTCTTTTGCTAAAGGACGCCTCCTTGTTGGTGATCACATCCAACTTGTAATGCTTAATGAAGGTGTTCGGCGTAGCCCATGATGCTGCTCTACAGATGTCGTCCAATGATATCTGTGCTAGATGAGCCCAGGAGGTGACTGTGGACCTGGTTGAGTGGGCTTTGAAGCCCTCAGGAGGTTGGAGATCCTGGGTGGAGTAGCAGAACGAGATGACATCCTTAACCCATCTAGCCTAAGACGCTTTTGGGGTGACTTTACCTCTATTCGGACCCTGGAATTGGACAAATAAGGATTCCGAAAGTCTGAATTGTTGGGTCTTCTGGAGATAGAACAAAACCATTCTTTTAACCATTCTTTTAACATCGAGGCGATGCAATCTTTCTTCCTCCGGATTTTGAGGATCCTCACATAAGGATGGTAAAAATACCTCTTGTGAGATATTAGCAGCAGACGGCACCTTAGGAATAAAATCTTCGACAGTTCTGAGGATAAGGCAATCTTGGCTGACTCTTAGATATGGAGGTTTGCAAGAAAAAGCTTGTATTTCTCCAATCCTTTTCGCAGTGGAGATGGCAACCAGAAACAAAGCTTTCCAAGAAAGAAGTTTGATGTTGGATTCTTCTATGGGTTCGAACGGGCTTAGGGTAAGTGCGTCCAGAACCAGGGAAAGATCCCAATCTGCAATAGGCTTCTTTACTACCGGACGTAAGTTCTTTACTGCCTTGAAGAATCTCTTTATCAAAGGTTGATTGGAAAATTGACCTTCAAACAAACAATTAATAGCTGAGAAGTGTACTTTTAAGGTGTTATACTTCAGGTCTCTTTTAAAGCCCTCTTGCAAGAACTTCAGGACATCTGGAACGAAGGGAGTTGTGATATTATTTTGAGAACACAAAGACAAGAAGATACCAGCAATCCTGTCGTACACCTTGATGGTGGAAGGTTTTCTGGAGGATAGTAGAATATTGACAACATCCTCTGCTAAACCCTTGTCTCTCAGGGTCTTCCTATCATCTCCCAGGCCGTGAGCCGTAAGGTTTCCAGAGCCGGATGTAGAAGGCCGTTCTGGCTGAGAAGGTCCCTGCGCATTGGAATCTCTTTGTATCTTCCTTTTGAGAGCTCCCACGCGCGCTGAAACCAAGCCCTCCTGGGCCAGAAGGGAAGGATTACTAATGCGTGGGCTTGATCCTCCTGAATCTTCCTCAGCACTGTTGATACCAGGGGAAGGGGAGGAAAGATGTACAAAAAGCGGTTGGTCCAGCTGAAGGAGAGACCGTCCAGAACATCTGGAGAATCCATCCTGTTGAGAGAGGCAAAGGCTGGTAATTTCTTGTTGTTCGCCGTTGCCATGACGTCCATCTCTGGACGACCAAAGTTCTCCACTATCCAGGTGAATGCATCTTGATGGAGACTCCACTCTGCTTGTTGAATTTGATGTCTGCTGAGCCAGTCTGCGGTGACATTGGATGATCCCTTGATATGGACCGCACAGATGTCCAACAGGTGATTCTCTGCCCAATACATCAGGTCTTGACACTCTTTCATGAGTAGAGGAGATCTCGTCCCTCCTTGCTTGTTTACATAGTAAACTGCAGCAAGATTGTCCGACTGAACCAAAACACTGTGGTTGGTCACAACATGAGACAGGCGGACTAGGGCTCTGTGGATCGCTCTCAGCTCTTAGGTTGAACGAACACCTGGACTCCTCTGTGGACCATTGTCCCTGAATCCAGACATCCGCAACATGAGCTCCCCAGCCTGACTTGGAAGCATCTGTGGTCAGTATCAGCTGGGAAACCCTGGACAGATTCTTCCCGCATGAGATTTTGTCTGCCCGCAACCACCATTCCAGATCTTTCCGAGTTGCTAAAGAAAGGAGAAAGGGGTTGTCCAGAGAAGACTGGAGACTATCCCACTGAGAGAGCAGGTCTTGCTGAAGGAGTCTCATGTGCGCCCTCGACCAGGATACTGCTTCCAGAGATGACGTCATAAGGCCTAAGGTTTTCATCCCCAAACGTATTGAGGGGTGATCCGTGGCGAGAAGATGATTGACACCAGTGAACAGGTTGTTCTCTCTTTCTGTAGACAGGAAGATCTTCATGTTCACTGAGTCCAGCCGAAATCCCAGAAACCTGCAAACTTTGGAAGGTTGAAGATTGGATTTCTGGAAGTTGAGGAGGAATCCATGATGTTGCAGGACTGAAATGGTCAGATTGATGTGCTGGCGAAGAAGATTTTCTGACTGGGCTTTAATAAGCCAGTCGTCTAGGTAGGGAACAAGAAATACTCCTTGAAGCCTCAGGTATGCAGCCAAAGTCACTACCACCTTGCTGAAAACCCTCGGAGCTGATGAGATGCCGAAGGAGAGGCATGTGAACTGAAAGTGATGGACTCTGTCCCCCTGCCAGATGGCAATTCTGAGATATTTGCGATGGGCCCTCAGGATCGGGATATGCAAATAGGCATCTTTTAAGTCCAATGTTGCTGCCCAATAGTTCTCTTGAAGGAAAGAAGTCACTGATTTGATTGTCTCCATCCTGAAGTGCTACGCCCGAATGTACCTGTTGAGAAAAGACAGGTCTATGACCAGGCGCCATGTTCCTTTTTTTTTGGGCACGGCAAAAATCTGAGTACACCCCTGAACGCTGCTGATGGAAAGGCACTCTTTCCAATGCTTTTTTGTCGATGAACTCCTGTACCAAACCTAGGATCAGGGGCTTCCCTAAGTTTGTGCAGTAATGGTTTGGAGGAAGGCTTGCAAAGTCTATGGAGTAGCCTCTGGAGACCACTGACTTTACCCAAACATCTGATGTGGTTTCCTCCCAGGCAGAGGCGAAGTGAAGCAGTCTTGCCCCTACCGGAATGTCGCTTCTGGTATCATTGCTCTTTTTCCTTATTCTGAAAGGGCTTTTTCTTCTGGAAGGAAGACTGATTTGAGTTTCGGTTACTGTACCTCGACTGCCTTCCCTGCTGGCGGTTTCTACGAATCTGAGGAGATCTTCCCTGCTGTTTCTGAAAAGGGCGAAATCCCTTCTTTTTCAGGGGACATGGAAAAGCAACCCCCTTGGATAAGCTCAGAGACTCTAAAATCTTCTCTAACTGAGACCCAAAAAGACTTGCAGGTTGAAAGGGGAGCGAGCAGAAATGACTTTTAGCTGGAACATCACCACCCCACTGTTTGAGCCACAAGGCCCGTCTAGCCACTGTAGAGGTTGACATGATCTTAGAGTTTAACCTGATGGAATCAACCGGAAAATCGGACAAAAAATCAGCTGCTCTCTTCATGTCGGGAAGAGACTTTTTTTTTTAATTTATATTTATTTATGAAAAATTTCATGATTATACCAGATACATAATAGCATTTCAGCAGCGAAGCTGCCTAATCAAACAACAATAGTTAATATCCCCTGCGCATAAACAATACTTTAATACTTAACCCCCCCTCCCCCCACCCCCCCTGGACTAGAAAAAAGAAAAGAAGAAAAAAAAAAAAAAATTTATTAAATATACTATCCCTCCTGAGCCCATTTTCCCCAAAAGCACTGGAATTTATAAATACCCTTTTTCTTCTTTAAATACCAAACTCTTTCGTAGGACATGATTTTGTTAACCACATTAACCCATTCTTGGGCAGAAGGAGGGGTTACTGATATCCAATTTCTTAAAATGACCAACCTAGCGTAAAACAGCGCCCTTATAATAAGCTTCTCATATTTCATGATACCACTAGAGTCCCCCAGGATTAGAGTAAGCGGGTCTCTGGGAATCTTATAGTGAAGCCTACTATCAAGTAAATCACAGGCGTCCCTCCAGTACTCCCCAATACTTTGACAAGACCAAAGCAGGTGCAAAATATCCGCATCTTCCAAATTACACTTGGGACATTGAGCTTTTTCTGAAATACCCATTCTACCCCATTGTCTGGGGGAATAATAAACACAATGTAACAATTTAAACTGGATAAATTTATGGGCTTCACTAAGGGATACCCTATTTAGATTCCCAAGGATTCGCTCACGCCCCTCCTCACCTATATCTCCCAAGAAGCTGCTCCACCTGGACCAACATTTGTCTGTAGCTTTGCAGGGAACCTCCATAATCAGGGTTTTATATATATATGAAAGGGACTTCTTGCATGCCGGATCAGCAACCAATCTATTAAACAAAACCGAACTACAGATTTTAAAACCCTGTGCCTCCCCCGAGTGAATTTTAGCAAATTCTAATTGTTTATAAAAAAAACAGTGAGAAGAATCCAAACCATATACCTCCTTAAGTACCTGAAACTTAATAAGTGATCCATTTTCAAATATCTGCCCAATCCGTGTAATGCCTTTCCCTATCCAAAATGCCAAACTAGGGATATTAGAAAAATAGTGCAAAAAAGAATTATTCCAAATAGGAGTGAGGTAAGTGCTCCCCACTATCCCACATATATCTTTAATGTATACCCAAACTTTATTAATAAGCAAACAAAACTGAATCCTTTTAAAAATTCCTTCCAACAAATTTCCAGACTCCAACAACTCAAACCAATTATCGTGTTTACTCAAGGACAATAATTGTGCAAACACCTCAAAATTAATCCCTCTAAGAATACGTGAAAAATGTGCAGCAACAAAGTAAAGTCGAAGATTCGGCATGCCGAAGCCACCCCTACTACTTGGAGCGGCAAAGGCCGAATACTTCAGCCTAACCCTCTTCCTGCCCCATATAAGACTCCCAAGCTTCACTTCGATCCGACGGATCCAGGCGTTGCTAATCCAAATTGGAGCAGCCCAGAAGAAGAACAACAGCTGAGGTAATACTACCAATTTTATAATTGCAGCTCTATCTACCATAGCGAGCGGAAGCCTGGTCCAGATTTTGATACGTTTGTCTAAATTCCGCTCAAAGGGGAACAAGTTGACAGGCCCATACTTCCCTGGATCTCTAGTGATAAGCACCCCTAGGTACTCCAGTGCATCAGATTTTTTAAGAATCCTGACTTTCCCTATAGGGTCTACTATTTCTTCATCTAATGGGAACAAGCAAGACTTCCCCCAATTTATCTCCAAGCCTGAAAAGCGTCCATACTCCTCTAGCGCGGAGACAAAACCCGGAAGAGCTCTCACCGGCTCTCTCATAAACAACAGAACGTCATCCGCATAAAGTATGATTTTACTCGACTCACCACAAAGGCCAAAGCCCTGGAATTCCGCATGTCGCCTTACCCATTCCGCCAGAGGCTCCATATAGACTGCAAATAATAAAGGGGAGAGAGGACACCCTTGACGGGTTCCTCTAAACAAACTGAAAGAACGGGAAAGAGAGCCATTAATAATCAGTCTAGCCGTGGGGTCGGAGTACAGCAACTTCACCCAGTCTAAAAAGGAACCGCTAACATCCATTTTTTCAAGAACTGCCCAGAGAAAACCCCACTCCACCCTGTCAAACGCCTTAGTAGCGTCAAGTGACAGGATGGAGCGGGGCCCGGGACCATCCGACTGAATGGCAGCAAATACCTTTAAGATGTTATCATGAACTGTTTTGTGCGGCATAAAGCCTCCCTGTTCTTCCCCAATAATGCTGGTAATAATGGAGTTTAACCTCCGGGCCAGAATTTTAGCTAATAATTTGACGTCAGTATTTAGGAGAGATATTGGGCGGTAAGATGATATCTCAACAGGATCCTTTCCCTTCTTTTTAATTAATACTATATGAGCTTCTCTCATAGACTGAGGTAGCCTCCCTCCCTTCAAGGATTCATTGAAAACGTCCAGGAGAATGGGCAAGACGACACCAGAAAAGTCCCTATAAAACTGTAGCGGCAGTCCATCCGAACCAGGGGAGGAATTGCCTACAAAAGAGCCGAGCGCATCACCGAGCTCTGCCAGGGTAATATCTCCGCACAGAGCCTCCTTCTGCTCCAAGGACAAAACTGGTAAATCCAGCCTGCTCAAAAATAATGATTGCTCCTCAATATTAGAGGAGGCCTCCGACTGGTAAAGTTTGGAAAAAAAGGAGACAATCTCATCCTCAATCTCCAAATCAGTATTTACCATTGCCCCTCCCTGCGTTTTCAGTGCTCGGATGGGGGTCTTCTCTAAATTACCCTTGAGAATATTTGCAAGGATCTTGTTGGGTTTACCCCCTGCAATGAAATTACTCTGGCCCTGAAATTTTTTTTTATGTTGGGCTTTTTCTCTCAAAAAGGTCTCATAATTCTTTTGGGCAGACTGTAAAGCCAACCAAGACTCCTGTGAGTCATTTTGTTCATACAGCAATTTTTTAGTCTCTACCTCCTCCAGCGCAACCTGTTCCTTTTTTCTAAAATCTCTTTTCTTAACCAGAATATCCCTAAAGAAAATACCTCTCATATATGCTTTCATCGCATCCCAGGCAATTATAACCGGAGTAGATGATTTATTGACAGACCAAAACCATGATATTTCACTACAGAACTCTTCATTCTTATTAAGAACATTAAACCAGTGTGGGTTCATCCGAAAAGGACTGCAAGCCCTTGGATTAGCACTAAGTTCAACCTCCAGCAAAATCGGAGAATGATCCGACACTGACCTAGGTTCCAATTTGATTTTCTTTATAAAAGGTACAGAGTTCTCCTCACAAATAACCAGGTCTATCCTGGAGGCCGCTTGATGGGAAGTACTGAAACAGGTAAAGCCCGTAACCACGGGGTACAGCCTGCGCCATGCGTCGACCCAACCCGCCTCGGAGCAAAATCTCCTGAGGGGTAGGGCCAAGGCCCCAACCGGTCGACCGCCCTCTGCGGTCCCTCTGAGAGTCCCAGACACAATTATAATCCCCCATTGAGTAGAGGGCCGTATATTCCTTGTTATTTGCAAACCCAACCAATGCTTCCAGTACCGCCGTTCTAAACGGAGGAGCGATATAAATAAAAGCCAGAATCACCGCCACCCCGTTTGGCTTGCCATAGAGAAAAATATAACGGCCCTCAGAGTCAATTTTCTTACAATTCAGCTCAAAATCAATCGTTTTGTGAACGTAGACTGAAACGCCAGAGGAAAAGGAGGACAGGGTGGAGTGAAATTCGTATTTAGCCCATCTTTTACTAATAACTTCCACATCCTTCGATACATGAGTCTCTATCAGGGGGACTATTGCTGGTAAATGCCTTGTAATTACTCCCCAAATTGCATACTTCTTTACCCTGTCAGCCATTCCCCTGATGTTCCATAGCAAAATTCTAACCGGAGCCATCTAAATACAAAGAGAGGAGAGAGAGAAGAAAAAAAAAAAAAAAAAAAACCCAAGACCATTCTGTCCAGGTCCCTCCCCCCCAAACCCCCCCGCTGTTGCCAACAGTAGCAGCAACTCATCCTACACCTATACCAACCCATCCATCCCCCCCTCCCCCCCCACATCCCCCTCCAATACATCACTTCAAAAACACATCAATATTAAATTAAATCCGGACCGGAGTTACCACGTAACCTAACACTCGATGCCCTCTGCCTCTATCCACCTATCCACCTCCACAGAGGAGGCGAAGAATTGAACAGAGTTCTTATACACCACCCGAAGCCGAGCTGGAAATAACAAAGAAAAAGGGAGACCAGCCTTAGATAGCCGTTTTTTAACCTCTCTAAAAGAGGCTCTCTTAACCTGCGTTCCCCTAGAAAAATCAGGATAGAAAGAAATTTTAGCATTGTTCCAAAAAATATCCCCTTTTGTTCTAGCCAGCTTCAGGAGAGCGTCTCTGTCCGATGAACAAAGGACCTTAATCAGCAAAGTTCGAGGGGGCGCCCCAGGGATAGGTTTTTTCCCAGGGATCCTGTGAGCTCGCTCTAAACCAAACAGGGGAGAGAAGGAATCTGCCCCAAATAAGTCCAACAGCCACTTGTGACAAAAAACCATCGGGGATTGACCCTCATCCCCCTCCGGCAGTCCAACAATACGTAGGTTGGACCTGCGAGAGCGGTCCTCCAAGTCGGTCAACTTGTCTTTCAACCCTGTATTATCTTTTTTTAACAAGTTCATCTCCTTTTGAACCAAAGCCATAGAGCTTTCAAGGGGTGAGATTTGTTTTTCCATTACTCCCATTTTATCACGGATGTTAGAGAGGTCCTGCCGGACCAGCATTATGTCAGATGAAACCGTCCCCACTTGAGTAGTTAGGAGAGATATAGCTTGACTGCATTTGGATATCTCTGATAAGATCTCTTTCAGAACTCCTGGATCGACCCCTCCTCCAAACCCCGTCTCTCCCCCGGGAATTTCGGAATGTACAACAGAAACTTCCCCGGCGGACGTATTAAGAGACGAGTCCAGCTTTTTAAACCCCGGGGATTTCAAATATTTCCCAATCTTGGGGGGTGAGATAGACTCTTTAGCCGCAGTCCCCTTGCCTGCTTTCTTACTCTGGGATTTGGTAGCCATGGGGAAGGAAGACCAGGAGTATTCAACTTATCAGCTCTCATATAGTTTTATATTTCCCAAATGTTCCAGGGGTGCCGGGAAGGAACCCCTCTGGCTTCAATCCTGGCCACGGATAAACTTGCCAGTTCCCCAGGAAGCAATTTATGGCAAAATGGGAGTCAAGATGCAGCCACAAGACAACGCTCCGTCCTCTCAGCAAAGGGCAACCTTAAGGCAAACCAAAGGGTAGCAAAGTCAAATCCCAGGAGCCATTATCATAGCAATATCAGGACACTATCCATTCATTCTGTGGCCCCCTTATCGCCCAGGATCCAGCCCCGAGCGCGTCCACGGCAACAGCAGACATAGGATAGATGGCACAGTACCTTAGTTGTAAACACAAGGGTCAGCAGGAGGCAAGGAAGCGAAGAGAGAGCTCCAGGAGCCGCACATACCACGGCAGATCCATCACCTTGCAGACGCAGGCAGAGCGTGCAGCCCATCCACCGCTCTCATAGGCTCCTGGGAGTCAGCTGACAGAATCCTTGGCCGCGTCACCACACGTGACCGCCGGCCGGCTCCGAAGTCACGAATGCCCCCGATAGGAGCCGAACCGGCGCCGGAGACATCCCTGGCCAGGCCCCGTCCAGAGAGGGCCATCCCGGAGCATGAACCCACCGCACCTAACTGGGGTCCGGGGCGCAGCTCCCGCGAGCCGGCCGCACGATCAAGGACGCATGGAGGGGAGAGGTAGGAGGCGGGGAGGAGGAGGAGCGATACGGCACCTACGTCATGCCGCCGGCGACTCCGTAACTAGGTAATGTGATCACCAATCTGCGGGAAGAGACTTTAATATATCTTCTCTAGGTACACCCTGAGACAGGTCTCTGGACAACTGGCTTAACCAAAGGCGTAAAGCCCTTGCAACCGGCACTGTGGCAATGGAAGCTTTGCAGAATGTAGCGGCTGATGCATAAACTCTTTTTAGTGCAGAATCTGCCTTCTTGTCCATTGCGTCGGTTAATAGGGAAGAGTCTTCAGCTGGATATACCGACTTTCTAGGCAATCAAGCCACCGGCTGGTCCACCACCGGCGGATTTTCCCATTCTTCCGATATCTTAGGATCTAACCTGTACATGGCTCTGAAATGTGAACCTGGATCCAATTTCTTATCTGGCCTCTTCCAGTCAGATTGCATATGATCTATGAGAAGAGAATGAACGGGAAACACAGTATCGTCTGTTTTAGGAAAACAGAATATTGCCTCATTTTTGGGTAACTTAGAGGAAGAAGGTTCCATCTCTACGGTGTCCTTGACACTATCAATGAAATGTGACGCTTTATCTTTATTAAAGAGGTACAGCTCCTCCGAGACTGCTCCATATGATTTCCCCTCATAGTAGTCTGATTCGTAATCAGAAGAATCTGAGTTAGAATATGGTTCCTCAGAAGAAGACAGATCCATAAAGACGTTTTTAGGTTTCTTAGATGGTTGTAAATTAGAGGGCACTTCAGCGAAGACCGAGGACAGTTGACCTTTGAACCAGCCAAAAAACTCTTTAGCTTCTTCCTGAAGTCCAGAACCTCTATGCGAGGAACAATAAGTGCACATATCACCATCGCAGTTGTCAGGCAGAGGTTGAGAGCATTTAGAACATAGCCTATGTCTCTCCTTTCTAGAGCGATTCTCATCCGCCATCTAAAAGAGAAGGAAGGGATAGTGAGAATACATAATGCAAGGCTCAAATCGTCTAGGAAGAGCCTTTATACCTTCTGTGATCACCGGAGGTGCTCCAGAGAGCTGCAACCTCCTTCAAGGTGGATCACAATTAAATGGACACCGGACAGGCAGAAACCAGTGCGCATGTGCCGGCGCATCGAATCTACTGCACCTGCGCTGCTGACGTCACAGATCCCGGAAGCGACAAGCCGTCTGCAGCCGGAGACACGCGGCACACTCTGCTGAGTAAGGAACCTACTGTGCTTGCGCTGCTGACCTTGCAGATCCCGGAAGCGACAAGCTACCTACAGTAGGAGACACGCGGCCGGCACATACAGCTAGAAGACGGGAACCGGCATCCAAGCAGCAATATGGCTCCGTTCCTCATGGTTGATGACATGATGGTTAGATGCATGAGAGCTCCGGGGGGATCGAAAAGGGGATATACTAGGGTTTAGTATAGAGCCACCTAAATGCATAAAAGATAGTCAGGACAAAACAAGACCAGAGCTTTTTCTCATAATAGAAGATGACCAGACTTCTCCTGGTCAGAGCTTCATATAACTAGCTATATACCGAAGAATATACAGCTATGTGTTTGGGTTGAGCATGACACACATGCTGAGAGCCCAAAAACCTAAAGAAAAAGGAGAAACAATTAAAAACAAAGTATGAAAACACAATTAATCCTTCTGCCCTGCAGAAGAAACAAAAAACTTGTGTGGTGTGGTTACTGCAGCCCTCTTATAGCATGGTAATCAGGGAAGTAAGGTCACCTGTTCAAGCTTTAATTGTTTGTTTCTTCTGCCTAGTAGGATGAAACTCATGTAACCCAATTGTTTTTCCTGTTCTGCCGTAGGACGAATAGAAATGCATATTCCGTTAGAGAAATCCCATAGAAGTCATTGAGGCTTTACATTTCTGCTCACATTCTGTGCCTTATTAACCCAGAACTGAAGAGGAGGAAATTTTAAATTAAAAACGTTCCTCTTCAATTTCTGGGTGTGAATATACCCTAAGGACCCGATCAACAATGTAAATGAGCGCCGATCTGCTAGATTCCACGGCCCAATAATTGCTTAGAGAGGACTTTAGGGACATTGTTACTGATGTCCTTGCAGCCCTTGTTTAAACATCATACTTCACCTATCCAGGCTGCAGGTCTTCTGCGCTTCTTCCGATCTTGCGTGCAGCAGCAGCTTCGGAGCGGCCTGTCTGAACTGACAGACCGCTCAGCAAATCACTGGCCGCGGCGGTCCTGGCCAGTGATTGGCTGAGCAGTCTGTAAGCTCAGACAAACCACTCCAAAGCTGCTGCTGCACGCAGGATCGGAAGATGGAGCGCATAGGATAGGTAATGTATGATGTTTATAAATCGTCGAACTCTATTTCACGTAGCGATGCGCAGGTGGTGACTGATGATTTTAGGTTTGAACCTAAATGAACAATCAGCTGATAACGCGATCATCGGCTGATCATTCTCTCTATTCCAGGGAGTGATAATCGGCCAAATCCGGCCGTTTATCGCTCTGTGGAATAGGCCCCTTAGGCTACATTCACACGTTCGATACTTTTGTCCGTAATGGCAGTCCGTAAATTCATAAAATATAAGGATGCATAATCATTTTTAACCATTCCCACTTATTTAACCATTACCTTTTCCTTTTTTTAAGATCCACAAAAAATACAGATTACAGATGCATCATGGACCAACTTAATGCAGATTAGGGCCAATTGCAGACATCATATACAGTCCTGAAAAATGACTGAACATGTGAATGTAGCCTTCACTGCTCTAAAGAACATTAGGGGAGATTTATCAAACATTGTGTAAAGTGAAACTAGTTCAGTTGCCCCTAGCAACCAATCAGATTCCACCTTTCATTTTCCAAAGAGTCTGTGAGAAATGAAAGGTGGAATCTGATTGGTTGCTAGGGGAAACTGAGCCTGTTTCACTTTACACCATGTTTGATAAATCTCCCTCCTTGTGCTCAGCAAAGAGTGGACACAGCTGAAGTATTCAAATGGTCCGTAATCACTATACTATCACCCCGCCATCCCCTAAGGAGCGCTCACTGTACTATCACCCCGCCATCCCCTCAGGAGCGCTCACTGTACTATCATCCCCCATCCCCTCAGGAGGGCTCACTGTACTATCACTCCGCCATCCCCTCAGGAGCGCTCACTGTACTATCACCCCGCCATCCCCTCAGGAGCGCTCACTGTACTATCACCCCTCCATCCCCTCAGGAGCGCTCACTGTACTATCACCCCGCCATCCCCTCAGGAGCACTCACTGTACTATCACCCCGCCATCCCCTCAGGAGCGCTTACTGTACTATCACCCCACCATCCCCTCAGGAGCACTCACTGTACTATCACCACGGCCTCCCCACAGGAGCGCTTACTGTACTATCACCCCGCCATTCCCTTACTGTACTATCACCCTGCCATCTCCTCAGGAGCCGTCACTGTACTATCACCCCGCCATCTCCTCAGGAGCGCTCACTGTACTATCACCCCGCCATCTCCTCAGGAGCACTCACTGTACTATCACCCCGTCATCTCCTCAGAAGCGCTCAATGTACTATCACCCCGCCATCCCCTCAGAGGCGCTCACTGTACTATCACCCCGCCATCACCTCAGGGGCGCTCACTGTACTATCACCCCACCATCCCCACAGGAGCCCTCACTGTATATGACCCCGCCATCACCTCAGGAGTGCTCACTGTACTATCACCCCGCCATCCCCTCAGGAACGCTCACTGTACTATCACCCCACCATCCCCTGAGGAGCGCTCACTGTACTCTCACTCCGCCATCCCCTCAGGAGCATTCACTGTACTATCACCCCGCCATCCCCTCAGGAGCCTTGACTGTACTATCACCCTGCCATCCCCTCAGGAGCCCTCACTGTATATGACCCCGCCATCCCCTCAGGATCCCTCACTGTACAATCACCCCGCCATCCCCTCAGGAGCCCTCACTGTACTATCACCCCGCCATCTCCTCAGGAGCGCTCACTGTACTATCACCCCGCCATCCCCTCAGAAGCCCCCACTGTATAAGACCCCGCCATCTCCTCAGGAGCGCTCACTGTACTATCACCCCGCCATCCCCTCACTGTACTATCACCCCGCCATCTCCTCAGGAGCCCTCACTATACTATTACTCCGCCATCCTCTCAGGAGCGCTCACTGTACTATCACCCCGCCATCTCCTCAGGAGCGCTCACTGTACTATCACCCCGCCATCCCCTCACTGTTCTATCACCCCGCCATCTCCTCAGGAGCGCTCACTATACTATTACTCCGCCATCCCCTCAGGAGCGCTCACTGTACTATCACCCCGCCATCTCCTCAGGAGCGCTCACTGTACTATCACCCCGCCATCTCCTCAGGAGCGCTCACTGTACTATCACCCCGCCATCTCCTCAGGAGCCCTCACTATACTATCACCCCGCCATCCCCTCAGGAGCGCTCACTATACTATCACCCCGCCATCTCCTCAGGAGCCCTCACTGTACTATCACCCCGCCATCTCCTCAGGAGCGCTCACTGTACTATCACCCCGCCATCTCCTCAGGAGCCCTCACTATACTATCACCCCCGACATCCCCTCAGGAGCGCTCACTATACTATCACCCCGCCATCTCCTCAGGAGCGCTCACTATACTATCACCCCGCCGTCTCCTCAGGAGCGCTCACTGTACTATCACCCCACCATCCCCTCAGGATCCCTCACTGTACTATCACCCCGCCATCTCCTCAGGAGGGCTCACTGTACTATCACCCCGCCATCTCCTCAGGAGCGCTCACTATACTATTACTCCGCCATCCCCTCAGGAGCGCTCACTATACGATCACCCCGCCATCTCCTCAGGAGCGCTCACTGTACTATCACCCCGCCATCTCCTCAGGAGCGCTCACTGTACTATCACCCCGCCATCTCCTCAGGAGCCCTCACTATACTATCACCCCCGACATCCCCTCAGGAGCGCTCACTATACTATCACCCCGCCATCCCCTCAGGAGCGCTCACTATACTATCACCCCGCCATCCCCTCACTGTACTATCACCCCGCCATCCCCTCAGGAGCGCTCACTATACTATCACCCCGCCATCTCCTCAGGAGCGCTCACTGTACTATCACCCCGCCATCTCCTCAGGAGCGCTCACTATACTATTACTCCGCCATCCCCTCAGGAGCGCTCACTGTACTATCACCCCGCCATCTCCTCAGGAGCGCTCACTGTACTATCACCCCGCCATCTCCTCAGGAGCGCTCACTGTACTATCACCCCGCCATCTCCTCAGGAGCCCTCACTATACTATCACCCCCGACATCCCCTCAGGAGCGCTCACTATACTATCACCCCGCCATCTCCTCAGGAGCGCTCACTGTACTATCACCCCGCCATCCCCTCAGGATCCCTCACTGTACTATCACCCCGCCATCTCCTCAGGAGCCCTCACTATACTATCACCCCCCGACATCCCCTCAGGAGCGCTCACTGTACTATCACCCCGCCATCCCCTCAGGAGCGCTCACTGTACTATCACCCCGCCATCTCCTCAGGAGCGCTCACTGTACTATCACCCGCCATCCCCTCACTGTACTATCACCCCGCCATCCCCTCAGGAGCGCTCACTGTACTATCACCCCGCCATCTCCTCAGGAGCGCTCACTATACTATCACCCCGCCATCCCCTCACTGTACTATCACCCCGCCATCCCCTCAGGAGCGCTCACTGTACTATCACCCCGCCATCTCCTCAGGATCCCTCACTGTACTATCACCCCGCCATCCCCTCAGGAGCGCTCACTGTACTATCACCCCGCCATCTCCTCAGGAGCACTCACTGTACTATCACCCAGTCATCTCCTCAGAAGCGCTCACTGTACTATCACCCCGCCATCCCCTCAGAGGCGCTCACTGTACTATCACCCCGCCATCACCTCAGGGGCGCTCACTGTACTATCACCCCACCATCCCCACAGGAGCCCTCACTGTACATGACCCCGCCATCACCTCAGGAGCGCTCACTGTACTATCACCCCGCCATCCCCTCAGGAACGCTCACTGTACTATCACCCCACCATCCCCTGAGGAGCGCTCACTGTACTCTCACTCCGCCATCCCCTCAGGAGCATTCACTGTACTATCACCCCGCCATCCCCTCAGGAGCCTTGACTGTACTATCACCCTGCCATTCCCTTAGGAGCCCTCACTGTATATGACCCCGCCATCCCCTCAGGATCCCTCACTGTACAATCACCCCGCCATCCCCTCAGGAGCCCTCACTGTACTATCACCCCGCCATCTCCTCAGGAGCGCTCACTGTACTATCACCCCGCCATCCCCTCAGGAGCCCCCACTGTATAAGACCCCGCCATCTCCTCAGGAGCGCTCACTGTACTATCACCCCGCCATCCCCTCACTGTACTATCACCCCGCCATCTCCTCAGGAGCCCTCACTATACTATTACTCCGCCATCCTCTCAGGAGCGCTCACTGTACTATCACCCCGCCATCTCCTCAGGAGCGCTCACTGTACTATCACCCCGCCATCCCCTCACTGTTCTATCACCCCGCCATCTCCTCAGGAGCGCTCACTATACTATTACTCCGCCATCCCCTCAGGAGCGCTCACTGTACTATCACCCCGCCATCTCCTCAGGAGCGCTCACTGTACTATCACCCCGCCATCTCCTCAGGAGCGCTCACTGTACTATCACCCCGCCATCTCCTCAGGAGCCCTCACTATACTATCACCCCGCCATCCCCTCAGGAGCGCTCACTATACTATCACCCCGCCATCTCCTCAGGAGCCCTCACTGTACTATCACCCCGCCATCTCCTCAGGAGCGCTCACTGTACTATCACCCCGCCATCTCCTCAGGAGCCCTCACTATACTATCACCCCCGACATCCCCTCAGGAGCGCTCACTATACTATCACCCCGCCATCTCCTCAGGAGCGCTCACTATACTATCACCCCGCCGTCTCCTCAGGAGCGCTCACTGTACTATCACCCCACCATCCCCTCAGGATCCCTCACTGTACTATCACCCCGCCATCTCCTCAGGAGGGCTCACTGTACTATCACCCCGCCATCTCCTCAGGAGCGCTCACTATACTATTACTCCGCCATCCCCTCAGGAGCGCTCACTGTACGATCACCCCGCCATCTCCTCAGGAGCGCTCACTGTACTATCACCCCCGCCATCTCCTCAGGAGCGCTCACTGTACTATCACCCCGCCATCTCCTCAGGAGCCCTCACTATACTATCACCCCCGACATCCCCTCAGGAGCGCTCACTATACTATCACCCCGCCATCCCCTCAGGAGCGCTCACTATACTATCACCCCGCCATCCCCTCACTGTACTATCACCCCGCCATCCCCTCAGGAGCGCTCACTATACTATCACCCCGCCATCTCCTCAGGAGCGCTCACTGTACTATCACCCCGCCATCTCCTCAGGAGCGCTCACTATACTATTACTCCGCCATCCCCTCAGGAGCGCTCACTGTACTATCACCCCGCCATCTCCTCAGGAGCGCTCACTGTACTATCACCCCGCCATCTCCTCAGGAGCGCTCACTGTACTATCACCCCGCCATCTCCTCAGGAGCCCTCACTATACTATCACCCCCGACATCCCCTCAGGAGCGCTCACTATACTATCACCCCGCCATCTCTTCAGGAGCGCTCACTGTACTATCACCCCGCCATCCCCTCAGGATCCCTCACTGTACTATCACCCCGCCATCTCCTCAGGAGCCCTCACTATACTATCACCCCCCGACATCCCCTCAGGAGCGCTCACTGTACTATCACCCCGCCATCCCCTCAGGAGCGCTCACTGTACTATCACCCCGCCATCTCCTCAGGAGCGCTCACTGTACTATCACCCCGCCATCCCCTCACTGTACTATCACCCCGCCATCCCCTCAGGAGCGCTCACTGTACTATCACCCCGCCATCTCCTCAGGAGCGCTCACTATACTATCACCCCGACATCCCCTCACTGTACTATCACCCCGCCATCCCCTCAGGAGCGCTCACTGTACTATCACCCCGCCATCTCCTCAGGATCCCTCACTGTACTATCACCCCGCCATCCCCTCAGGAGCGCTCACTGTACTATCACCCCGCCATCTCCTCAGGAGCACTCACTGTACTATCACCCCGTCATCTCCTCAGAAGCGCTCACTGTACTATCACCCCGCCATCCCCTCAGAGGCGCTCACTGTACTATCACCCCGCCATCACCTCAGGGGCGCTCACTGTACTATCACCCCACCATCCCCACAGGAGCCCTCACTGTACATGACCCCGCCATCACCTCAGGAGCGCTCACTGTACTATCACCCCGCCATCCCCTCAGGAACGCTCACTGTACTATCACCCCACCATCCCCTGAGGAGCGCTCACTGTACTCTCACTCCGCCATCCCCTCAGGAGCATTCACTGTACTATCACCCCGCCATCCCCTCAGGAGCCTTGACTGTACTATCACCCTGCCATCCCCTCAGGAGCCCTCACTGTATATGACCCCGCCATCCCCTCAGGATCCCTCACTGTACAATCACCCCGCCATCCCCTCAGGAGCCCTCACTGTACTATCACCCCGCCATCTCCTCAGGAGCGCTCACTGTACTATCACCCCACCATCCCCTCAGGATCCCTCACTGTACTATCACCCCGCCATCTCCTCAGGAGGGCTCACTGTACTATCACCCCGCCATCTCCTCAGGAGCGCTCACTATACTATTACTCCGCCATCCCCTCAGGAGCGCTCACTATACTATCACCCCGCCATCCCCTCACTGTACTATCACCCCGCCATCCCCTCAGGAGCGCTCACTATACTATCACCCCGCCATCTCCTCAGGAGCGCTCACTGTACTATCACCCCGCCATCCCCTCAGGAGCCCCCACTGTATAAGACCCCGCCATCTCCTCAGGAGCGCTCACTGTACTATCACCCCGCCATCCCCTCACTGTACTATCACCCCGCCATCTCCTCAGGAGCCCTCACTATACTATTACTCCGCCATCCTCTCAGGAGCGCTCACTGTACTATCACCCCGCCATCTCCTCAGGAGCGCTCACTGTACTATCACCCCGCCATCCCCTCACTGTTCTATCACCCCGCCATCTCCTCAGGAGCGCTCACTGTACTATCACCCCGCCATCTCCTCAGGAGCGCTCACTGTACTATCACCCCGCCATCTCCTCAGGAGCCCTCACTATACTATCACCCCGCCATCCCCTCAGGAGCGCTCACTATACTATCACCCCGCCATCTCCTCAGGAGCCCTCACTGTACTATCACCCCGCCATCTCCTCAGGAGCGCTCACTGTACTATCACCCCGCCATCTCCTCAGGAGCCCTCACTATACTATCACCCCCGACATCCCCTCAGGAGCGCTCACTATACTATCACCCCGCCATCTCCTCAGGAGCGCTCACTGTACTATCACCCCGCCATCCCCTCAGGATCCCTCACTGTACTATCACCCCGCCATCTCCTCAGGAGGGCTCACTGTACTATCACCCCGCCATCTCCTCAGGAGCGCTCACTATACTATTACTCCGCCATCCCCTCAGGAGCGCTCACTGTACGATCACCCCGCCATCTCCTCAGGAGCGCTCACTGTACTATCACCCCGCCATCTCCTCAGGAGCGCTCACTGTACTATCACCCCGCCATCTCCTCAGGAGCCCTCACTATACTATCACCCCCGACATCCCCTCAGGAGCGCTCACTATACTATCACCCCGCCATCCCCTCAGGAGCGCTCACTATACTATCACCCCGCCATCCCCTCACTGTACTATCACCCCGCCATCCCCTCAGGAGCGCTCACTATACTATCACCCCGCCATCTCCTCAGGAGCGCTCACTGTACTATCACCCCGCCATCTCCTCAGGAGCGCTCACTATACTATCACCCCGCCATCCCCTCACTGTACTATCACCCCGCCATCCCCTCAGGAGCGCTCACTGTACTATCACCCCGCCATCTCCTCAGGATCCCTCACTGTACTATCACCCCGCCATCCCCTCAGGAGCGCTCACTGTACTATCACCCCGCCATCTCCTCAGGAGCACTCACTGTACTATCACCCCGTCATCTCCTCAGAAGCGCTCACTGTACTATCACCCCGCCATCCCCTCAGAGGCGCTCACTGTACTATCACCCCGCCATCACCTCAGGGGCGCTCACTGTACTATCACCCCACCATCCCCACAGGAGCCCTCACTGTACATGACCCCGCCATCACCTCAGGAGCGCTCACTGTACTATCACCCCGCCATCCCCTCAGGAACGCTCACTGTACTATCACCCCACCATCCCCTGAGGAGCGCTCACTGTACTCTCACTCCGCCATCCCCTCAGGAGCATTCACTGTACTATCACCCCGCCATCCCCTCAGGAGCCTTGACTGTACTATCACCCTGCCATCCCCTCAGGAGCCCTCACTGTATATGACCCCGCCATCCCCTCAGGATCCCTCACTGTACAATCACCCCGCCATCCCCTCAGGAGCCCTCACTGTACTATCACCCCGCCATCTCCTCAGGAGCGCTCACTGTACTATCACCCCGCCATCCCCTCAGGAGCCCCCACTGTATAAGACCCCGCCATCTCCTCAGGAGCGCTCACTGTACTATCACCCCGCCATCGCCTCACTGTACTATCACCCCGCCATCTCCTCAGGAGCCCTCACTATACTATTACTCCGCCATCCTCTCAGGAGCGCTCACTGTACTATCACCCCGCCATCTCCTCAGGAGCGCTCACTGTACTATCACCCCGCCATCCCCTCACTGTTCTATCACCCCGCCATCTCCTCAGGAGCGCTCACTATACTATTACTCCGCCATCCCCTCAGGAGCGCTCACTGTACTATCACCCCGCCATCTCCTCAGGAGCGCTCACTGTACTATCACCCCGCCATCTCCTCAGGAGCCCTCACTATACTATCACCCCGCCATCCCCTCAGGAGCGCTCACTATACTATCACCCCGCCATCTCCTCAGGAGCCCTCACTGTACTATCACCCCGCCATCTCCTCAGGAGCGCTCACTGTACTATCACCCCGCCATCTCCTCAGGAGCCCTCACTATACTATCACCCCCGACATCCCCTCAGGAGCGCTCACTATACTATCACCCCGCCATCTCCTCAGGAGCGCTCACTGTACTATCACCCCGCCATCCCCTCAGGATCCCTCACTGTACTATCACCCCGCCATCTCCTCAGGAGGGCTCACTGTACTATCACCCCGCCATCTCCTCAGGAGCGCTCACTATACTATTACTCCGCCATCCCCTCAGGAGCGCTCACTGTACGATCACCCCGCCATCTCCTCAGGAGCGCTCACTGTACTATCACCCCGCCATCTCCTCAGGAGCGCTCACTGTACTATCACCCCGCCATCTCCTCAGGAGCCCTCACTATACTATCACCCCCGACATCCCCTCAGGAGCGCTCACTATACTATCACCCCGCCATCCCCTCAGGAGCGCTCACTATACTATCACCCCGCCATCCCCTCACTGTACTATCACCCCGCCATCCCCTCAGGAGCGCTCACTATACTATCACCCCGCCATCTCCTCAGGAGCGCTCACTGTACTATCACCCCGCCATCTCCTCAGGAGCGCTCACTATACTATCACCCCGCCATCTCCTCAGGAGCGCTCACTGTACTATCACCCCGCCATCCCCTCAGGATCCCTCACTGTACTATCACCCCGCCATCTCCTCAGGAGCCCTCACTATACTATCACCCCGCCATCTCCTCAGGAGCGCTCACTGTACTATCACCCCGCCATCACCTCACTGTACTATCACCCCGCCATCCCCTCAGGAGCGCTCACTGTACTATCACCCCGCCATCTCCTCAGGATCCCTCACTGTACTATCACCCCGCCATCCCCTCAGGAGCGCTCACTGTACTATCACCCCGCCATCCCCTCAGGATCCCTCACTGTACTATCACCCCGCCATCTCCTCAGGAGCGCTCACTGTACTATCACCCCGCCATCCCCTCACTGTACTATCACTCCGCCATCCCCTCAGGAGCGCTCACTATACTATCACCCCGCCATCCCCTCACTGTACTATCACCCCGCCATCCCCTCAGGAGCGCTCACTGTACTATCACCCCGCCATCTCCTCAGGATCCCTCACTGTACTATCACCCCGCCATCCCCTCAGGAGCGCTCACTGTACTATCACCCCGCCATCCCCTCAGGATCCCTCACTGTACTATCACCCCACCATCCCCTCACTGTACTATCACCCCGCCATCTCCTCAGGAGCGCTCACTGTACTATCACCCCGCCATCCCCTCACTGTACTATCACCCCGCCATCTCCTCAGGAGCGCTCACTGTACTATCACCCCGCCATCTCCTCAGGAGCGCTCACTGTACTATCACCCCGCCATCCCCTCAGGAGCGCTCACTGTACTATCACCCCCCGACATCCCCTCAGGAGCGCTCACTGTACTATCACCCCGCCATCTCCTCAGGAGCGCTCACTGTACTATCACCCCGTCATCCCCTCAGGAGCCCTCACTGTACTATCACCCCACCATCCCCTCACTGTACTATCACCCCGCCATCTCCTCAGGATCCCTCACTATACTATTACTCCGCCAAACACTTTTCAAACCCGGCGTCCACTAGTCAGTCGGCGCATGCGCCCCCGCCCCCCTTCCTCGCGCTCCAGCCCCCGCCCGTATAGACGTCACAGCCGGCTAGGTTGCGTCACACGCCCCGCCCCCTCCTCTCTCTCTCTCTCCTTCGCAGCTCCTCCAGCTGTCAGACAGACGCCGGTGTCTGACCTCGGGCCGGTGTCGTGGCCGCTATCGCTACCGCAGAGCCTAATGGCGGCGCTTTTCTGTTTCACGACACCTCGGGAGTGCACTCGTGAGGCCTGATGTGTGCGGACCGGGACTCCTCCCCGGGAATCCGGGCCCTGCTCGGCCGTTTCCTGCACGGCCTGCTCCAGTCCCGCGTCTTCCAGCTGCTGGGGGCCGCCTGGTCTTACCTGATGGGGCTGTCCGGGGCTTCGCTCTTCTCCTTCCTGCCCTCGGCCTGGGTGGTGCACAGGTCGGTCGGGCCTGACGAGCTGCCTGAGATGCTTGAGGCCCTGGGGCTGCGCTCCGGGCCCTGGGAGGAGCTGGGGGACTGCCTGGACGAGCTGGGGCCCTGGAAGGAGCTTCTCTCTCCCACCATGAAGGCAGATCTGGACATCATGGGGCCATGGGCAGGGTATGTGCCCTCCAGTAAGGAGCCGGAGAGCTGGGAGGAGCTGGGCACCTGGCACAGCAAGATGCAGGCACTGTGGGAGCCCCGGCTGGGCACCGGGAAGGAGGACCCCGACCAAGAAGAACAAGATGAGTGCCATAGTAAGTCCTCCGCCAACAACGCCTCGCAGACTGGACTGAGCGATGTAGACGATGAGAAGAACGCTGCCCGCCTGCACTCCACTCCTCTCGGGATGGTCTCCTGTATCTTTAACCCCGGCTCAGGCGGAGTGTTCACTTGGCTCGATCTAGGGAACGAGCATGGCGGCCAGGGCAAGGACATTCTGGATGAAACCTCTCAGTCCAAAGTGGAGATTGAACATATCCGTAACAAGAGGCTCTGGTTCCTGCAGCAGAACCAGGGCCATGATGTCCCCATCACCACCGAACATGTGAAGGAACCTGCTGAGAACCTTAGTGACCCCGCTTCTCCTGTACAGTTAGATGGACCAGTACCCGGCTGGCATGAAGGACATAATAAGAATGTGTCCCAAGATAACCAGCTGTTGTCAGACTATGACCTGGACCTGTGCAATGTCACCGGCCTCCCTGGCCCTCACCCTGATCCCAAACCCTGTCACCCTCTTTCTCTACTGGTTCAGAAACCATACGCTTCAGGCAACACACAAACTACTAGTCCACCCAGCCCAGATCAAGACCAGGGGTATCACAGCTTGGAGGACTGGCAGTGCTTGAACATTAAACAAAACCTCCAGGCGGGGGGTCTGTCACCCCCCGATGTGTGGGATAGTCGTAGAGCTCATGTGCCTACAGAACTTTTACATCCAGCTATAGAGGATGAACAGGACAGTGATGACATGGACTCTGATCTGGAGGAGGCGATCGATGCCGCCGCTGCTCCTGTTTGCACCAATAAACACATTGGCTATATTTTGGGTACTGTGGTGAGCGATGATGAAGAGGAAGATTCCAATTCCTCTTGTGATGATGATTGGGATGAGGATGATGATGGGTTTGACAGTGAAGGATCAGTATCTGCCCCAGAAAGCGAGACTCCTGTCCCCCAGGAAGTAGTGCTGTGGAACTCTTTTTGTAATGCCGATCCTTACAACCCACAGAACTTCACGGCCAGTTTACAAACTGGTCCCATTGCTGAGGTGAACACCCCCTTGGAAGAGCAGGAAGCTGCCATTTCTGATGATGAAGAGTCCTGGTGTGACAGCGACGCAGCGTCAGACAGTGACAGCGAGGACGAATTTAGTGCAGATGAACAGGAAAACTTAAAACTGTGGAATGGGTTCCTCAAATCTGAAGATCCCTACAACCCCCTGTTCTTTAAAGCCTCAGTACAAACCTCTCAACCGAACAGACAGAACAGTGACTCTGCCAGCAAACACTCGCAGCTTGTTTGTACGAGCGGCTCGAGTTGTGAATTGACTGTTCTCACTCACCCCGCAGATCCTCAGCACTTACGGTTGAGAAAGAAGCACAGTGTGTCCATGGAGGAAAGTGCCAATGGTGGTCAGAAAAAGGTAGATCTCATTTGGCTACTAACTTATGCTAAGTCAGGTGCTTTGGTAATCCTTACCCTGTAGTTAGTACCGTAGTCCTCCATTATTAAAGGGGGCAACCAAGGTGGCAGAACATGTTTGGGATGCTTCAAAAGTTTCCTGCCTTAGTTCCGCCTGTCCCATTGACTCAGTAGGATGTTCACGCACACTCCACCATCCGCCCAAAGTATTCATATGTCAATTCTTTGGGCGAATGGCGGAGTTCACGTGAGACATCCTATTGAATTAACAGGACAGGCAGAACTTCAAGCAGAGTCCGCAGAGTGGACGCCGCTTAAAATTCTGTGCTGATTCCGTAGTGTGACTGTACCCTTATGTGGCCTATCCTCTAAATATATCTGCAGGAGTTGTGTCTTGGCTGTTAGTAAGTTGGCAGCTGTTTCCTTAGACCTACTTGGCAGACGTGGGTCTGAGTGTTGGGTATACTGTCTATTTTGAGCCTTCTAGTGGTTCTTAGTTTACAAAACTGACTCAGAGCTGTATCCTGATGGCAAGATCCTTAGGCCTAGAGTACTTGCATAACTTTAGATGTGTCAGAACTTTGCTTAATGTGCACATGACAAATACAAAGAGAATATTAAACACGGGTTCTTGCTTCCTTACTCTTTAAGAGGATGGAATTGTTACCTGTTGTGTCACTAGGTGCTCACATTGTGTACGTTGTTATATGGAAAATTGACGCTGATAAGTTTTGTTCTTCGCCAGAAGTGCTGAAGGCCATGGGATCAGTCCACATGCTTCGGAATTGTCTGGCAAGGGCACATTTTCTTTGTAGGTAGCTTGGATGTTTGTTTTTTTTTTTGTATTGTTTTTTTTATTTATTTTTTTTGGCTTTGCACTTGGTTGTGTAAGTAGTGTATGTATTTTTTAACCCTTAGCCATTACTAAGAATCATGCATGTGACTAGAATTACAAGTGGAAACTTCACTTGAGAACAGTACTTTCATTGTGGATAGGTGGCTGTCCTATTATTCGTATGACTTTTGGCTTAACATCTGAATGCCATACTCTCTTGGGAATAATTAACATTTTCTTGTGTAAATTACTGCTTTAACCTAGGAGCTATTTACAGGTCCATGAGTATTGTAAAACCACTACATATACATAGTTTTAGTGGTGCAGCTGGTTTTGTTTTGTCTTTTTATCTTATGTAACCCCCATCAATGGAGACCTACTAGAAAATTTTAGAACAAACCCTTTAGTATACAATTTATTATACAATTGCTTGATGCTACAGGCCCAAAGCCTGTGGCTGCACTGTTGACATACATCCTCTTCCCATATACATGTAAACGTATGCATCTGAAACCAAGTCCTCTTGCGTTCTCTGATGCTGATAATCCTGGAGACATTGTACGGCTATTGGAGAACACAAGGGGGCATGACATTGACTGAACAGGCTCTTATGATGGGTCACATACTGTGTGGAGACATCTTGTGGGTTGATATTGTGCATATTGGCTATTGGATCCCACAGAATGTCTTGATAATAGCACCTTATGGGACAGATGGCCAAAGGGGTATGACGCCAGACTCTGAGGGTGTGTGCACACTACGGATTGCAAGCGGAGAACTTCAAGCAGATACCGCCGCTTGAAGTTCTGCGCGTCTTATAGGCTCCATTCTATGCTCACGCAGAATCCTCCATCTGCCCAAAAAAATGACATGGCAATACTTTGGGCGGATTCCGCTAGAGAAATCCTATAGAAGTCATTGGGGCTTGAATTCTGCTCAAATTCCGCTTGAAGGGTGCGTTCACACTATGGAACCCACAAGGATAACCTTCAGTGGATACCGTGTGCGCTCCCACTTGAAGATCTGCCCATCCGATAGACTTCATTTTATGCTCAGGCAGATTCCACCGTCTGCCAAAAGAATTGGCATGTCAATTCTTTTTTGGGTGGTGGGCGGAATCTGCCTGAATAGAATGGAGTCTATGGGATCAGTAGATTTTCGAGCAGGGGAATCCGCTGGAAGTTCTCTGTGCACATTCTGTAGTGTGAATGTACCCGACTTCTCCTATTCTGCCAGAGCTGAATAGGCGAGGACTTTCTAGCAGAAAACTTTCCTCTTCAATTCCTCGCCTATTCCTCAGTGTGCACATACCCTTAGGCCTATATCCTGGTGCATGGAGTTGAACCTGCTGATGGGAACAACGATATGCAGAACCTTGTAGTCCATTAAAGGGATACTCCAGCTGGGACCCCTTTTTTCCACAATCCCTGGGGAGTGGGTGAAAACAATTACATCCACTTACCTTCCCGGCTCCAGCACTACCGCGACATTGTCACTTTTATCCCATTATTCAAAGGGTACAAAATTTTCTAGTAATTGAAACCTTAGTGCAATGGACTATGACAGCTCTGCTGTGACCTTATTGTAACTACTGTTCTAGTATGTGCTGTCAGTCTTGGCCTAGCAGTGAATGGTTTTCTCATGACTAATGGTTATTGCTTTAAAACTCTGTTGTGTTGTTAATGCAACATCTATTCGGAATTATACCAAGTAAAATATTCATAGTGCTTGTTAGTATTAGTCGTAAATGGTGTCATGCCTTCGATTCTAATTGTGGTTTATACCATTCTGATTGTGTGTCTGTTAATAACTTGCCTTGGTTGGCCAATGACCCAAACTGAAACCAGGATCCTCTTAGGGCCCATTCACACTACAGAATTGGGGCAGAAATTCTGCTCAGAACCCCGGCCCGCGGACTCCGTGCTGAATTACGCCTGCTATCTCTTTCAATGGGAGACCTAGTGCGCCTTCACTCTACGCTCAAAGAATCAACATGTCAATTCTTTGAGTGGAGGCGCGCGAGGCCTCCCATTGAAAGAGATAGCAGGTGGCATTCGATGCGGGAGTTCCGAGCGGAATCTCCCTTCCGATTTCTTAGGGTGAAATGACCCTTAGGATTCTATTAGACATAAGTGATTTTTCGTTTTCTTCGATCAATGATCGCTTACTAGCTCTTTTGCGAATGACCTGGAATCGTTCACCATAATATTTGGAACAACAGTCGTTAGTTACGATTGTTATTCCGATCAGTCGTATACCCTAGTATGTGAGTGATCGAACAATCGTAATGATGGATGAACTATATGCACATACAACGAAAGATTTGTGAACGATTAGCAATGATTTTATGGTCAGCTCAAAGATGCGATCAGCGACACATGAACAAATTTTTGTTAGTCGTTTGATTGTTTCCTATACACACACCAAAAGATTATCGCTTAAATTGGAATGACATAACAATTTTTTCTTGATAATCTTTCCATGTATTAGGGCCCCTACTCAGGCAGCTCCTATTTTCAGCCACTGGCAGTAGATTTCCTTGTTTGCCCTCCGTAGGTTAGGTATAGTTATTATTGTATCTTTAAGAGCCATATCGTAGCATCCCTGGTAATGGTTTCCCAAGAGATAAGCCGCAGACTGATGCAAAGGACTGAAACTCAAAACCCGCGTCGGGATAAGGCTGATGTAACTGTAGGACAGACCTGGTATTCCACAGGGAGGCAACACGTAGCATAATAGGCGCATATGCAATCAAGAGAAAAAATAAAATCATACGTTTAACTTAATCGGAAATACTACACCAAAGCCAAACCTTATGGGATCGGAAAGATCAGGTTTTGTTTAAAAAAAACAAAAAAAAACAAAACACTCCTGTGGATTTTCTCAACTCTTAGAATTAGGGGACTCATTTTATCCTCAGTATAATTCCAGTTAAGGCTGTATATACCATAGATTGCCACTCATTCCCCTTCCCCCAACTGATTTGAACCCACCTATTTTTTATCAGGCCTGAGGGTCTAGCACTAAGGGTCCTATTAGACCAAGTGATTTTTCGTTTTCTCCAAAAAACTAGAACTTTTGCGAACAGCCCGAAGTCGTTAGCTATGATCGTAGTTACAATCGTAATTACGATAGTTCATATATTCTAGTATGTGAATGATTGTAATAACCAACAAACTTTGTGTACATACACCGGAAGAATTGTGAACTATTAAACAATGATTTTATGGTCAGCTCTAAAGATGCGATCAACGACATTCAAACTAATTTTCGTAGGTCGTTTTGATTGTTGCCTACATACACATGGAAGGATTATCGCTTAAGTTTGAATGATATAACTATTTGTTTGCACAATAATCTTTCTGTGCAATAGGGCCCTAAGTACTAGTCAACCAGTAAAATTAGGTGAAAAAAAGAGGGTTAAATTGAGCTAAAAGTCCTCCCAACTATTAGTCAGCGTTTGTGTCACACAGATAGAAGTCGTATATGGGTTAGCGTGACTCTGCACTTATACACCCACTGGTTGCTCCGTGAACAGATAAGATTTTTTTTTTTTTTCACATTGGGTTTGAGAATACGATAAGACTTCTGTAAAGTCTCTAGGGAAAAATAGATGTTTCACGTAGGAACCAACAGGATACTTAGGGATGGTTTTCAATTAAGTGGAAAAATTGAAGGGCTACTTCTCTACTTTTGTTTGTGTGAACTTTGCTAAGCTGAGCCCAGTGCAGTAACAAATGAATGGTTCTCTCCTTAATCGAATGTCCTAGGCCCTCTGCACATGTCCTTCATTACTGTCTGCAATTAGATGGTATAGGACTAGTGATGAACAACCTTACCAAACCTTTGGGTTCCACCAAACACTCAGCATTTGACTCCTGGTGGCTGAAGAAATTGGATGCAGCCAGAAAAAATATGGATGCAGCCATAGGGCTATGGCTGTATCCATGTTTCCCAGGACCTCTATTAAAAAATCTTAGGTCTTGCAGTACTAATCAGATGCTGAATGTCCTGCAGGAAGTGATGTATTCTTTCCAGTCTAGAGAGCAGGAGAGGTTTTCTGTGGGGATTTGCTACGGCTCTGGACAGTTCCTTTTCAAATGATATTGATATGTTTAGTTTGTAGGCACATTGGATACAATATTGGTTGCTTGTTAATAAACTGGTGTACGTGTTTGTTTTTTTGCCTTCTATCATGAATCTCATTGTATTTTTTTCCCCCTCAGGTAACCTTCTATGACAAAGTCACCATATACTATGTTTGTAATGAGGAAGAGCGCAAAGGTCACTGGGAGGAGTTTGCTCGGGACCGCTGCCGATTCCAAAGGCGCATACAGGAGACGGAGTGTGTGATTGGACATTGTTTCACCCGTGACCACAGGCAAAGGGTGTGGAACAGAATGCAAGAAATCTGGGGCAGCTAGCCCCTCCCCATCTTAAAGCGACAGACTCTTTGCAGAAGTTTTTATCACAGTTACAGTTCTATATTATCTACTTTTTTATCCTACAGGAAGGAGGATAGTGAAACCCAAGAAATGAACCCTAACGTCTAATACGTGACAAAACTAACAGCCCACGGCCCCTTCTGATCCCTTATATACTTGCTTAGCTTCAAGCAGCCAGAATGACATAATCATGATGATGCCAATGCCACCATTACCAGACTCCTATGCATATACCGTGCACACTCAGTTTATGGACGATGATCCCAATTACCTTATTTATACTTGTGGATTCTCAATGAACTGAACATATCAATTATTTTACAGAACATATTGCCGCTTCCGCTTTAGCTGTCGGGTTTTATTGCGTTGGTTTCATTTGGTTAAATCTATATCCCTGTAGAAATGTGTCCATCAGAGTCTCCTCCTTTCCCGCTATTATGGTCCAATACTTGGCAGGAATCTTAGGTTTGAACAGTCATGTATTTCCTGTTGGCGTCTTTGCATGATGCTTCCTGTTATATGATGAGAAACTGGTTGCTGCGTCCAGACCTGACCGCGAATAGAGAACAAACTTGCTTTTATATGTTTGCAATGCAAATGTCAGTAGGATCTGTGACTAAAAGCAAGCAAGCCACCATATTAGTAAGATTGCCCTAATTATGTGTTAGGAAAATGTTACCCACATCACACTTTATTTTTGCCCCAATCGGTGTATATATATATATATATATATATATATATATATATATATATATATATATATGGTGTAGGTGTGCTATAAAATTGTCACATTGTTTCAAAAGGACATCAAACAATGAGGGGCGGCTCTCAAGACCCAGTCGGGAAATAGTGAAATAGTTTTAAAGGCCAGAATATAGGCTACGTACTCTGTACATAACAATGAGGTTCCATTCATGTGCTTCTGCACATCTTATTAAAGGAGAAGTCTGATGGATTGTGATGATGTCACCACTTGGGGGGACCTATCCCGGATAATGGACTGGCCACTCAGCCGATCAGTGACAGTGACTGGAGCGGCATCCCACCCCACTGGCTGGATGAGTGGCCAGTGCATCATCTGGTTGTGACATGTCAACTCCGGAGATCCTGGAGCCTGGCCGGGGTCCCGTGGCCAGTCCCGCTAGTCACCATGGGCACGGGAGAGGTAAGTCAGTACTTACAATTTCCCCCTGCCGGCTGCAGGATTTTATAATCCGCCTGACCTTTCCTTTAATGCATTTATATGGAGTTCTGCTTAGATCCTTAAGGCCCCCCCATACACTTTAGACTATTGTTGGCCAGCAGTCTAGCACATATGTAGCTTGTGGCAGAATCGGCCATCAGTCTAGTGTGTATAGGGCTGCCTTGAACAACCGCCGATAGATGATATTGGCGGAGATAGGGGTCTGGCGTGATGGAAAATTTACAGCTAACTCCTTTGTTCAGAATATTGTTCAGAGATAAGCCACTGCTGTGTATGGGAAAAACGGGTGGAAGATATAACTCACGTTTCAGCATCAGTTATTGAAGGTGTATGGGGGCCTTAAGTAGTCTATGAGCTGTTAACAAGCCCACCCACTTGGCCCTTTCCCATCTAGTGAGTTCAGGCCCAGATGTGCACTTTATTTTGTTGCATATTTTCAGTGATAATTTCTTTTTTATGTGAACTGCAATAAAACCAGTTCTGGGAACATATCGTGAAACTGCCTTTTTATGTCTGGTTTTCCTCAGCAGTTTCACAGATGGCCTCAGAGTGGCCATACAGGCGAAACTTACATGCCCTTGGCAATAGTTAAGTAGGTTGTAAGGGCCTACAGGTTTTTTTTACACACATATTGCAGATGGTTTATAAAGACAATTTTAGTAATATTCCTTAGAACAGTTTCCCGAGATCGCAACAACTTTCCTTCCACGACCAAGGTGGTTATTGTTCAGGACTTGTAGACTGCATGTTGTACCATGGCCTATGGAGCCATCAGCTAGTCAAAGCTCTTTTCCTTCTTCCTGTCCAAGAAGTCAAGTTTAGCTTTAAGAGGCATTTACACTTTCAGCAATAAAGGTCCCTGCACAGACCGGAATTCGGAACTCACGGCAACAAGCTCTGAAACAATTGAAATCTTCGCGCTACTGTACTGAACAAATGTTTCGAAGCGCCCGGATTCATCATGAATGATGTTGGGAGTTCCAAAGTCTATTCTGTAACACGTGACCCCATAAAGTTTTTGTTCAGGATTGAATAAACATGGCTGCTTTATTGTGGAAGCTGTGCCGCACCTGTGCATGGGTTTTGTCTGCTAGATGCAATACCACATCCAACCCAAGGACAGCTGGTTTTTTTTTGTGTTTTTTTTTTTTTTTTCTTGGGAACAAAGTAACCATGGTTTTCTAATCCAGGACAAACTCTGCAAGGCCTTATTTATATGTGGAGGTAATAAAGACCCCACTGCATTCAGTCCGCAGCATTTTCTGTTACTCCTTTAGAAAAAAGTTCCCAGATGTAATACCTGGATGTTTTCACGTATATATTGCTATGATTTCTAAGGGGATTCAGATTACACAAATTGAGTATCAATAAATATAATTTTTGATCCCCAAAGATGGCTACCTATAACCATACACACAAATTCTGCCATTGGTCATAAACCTGTCCCGTATAAAAAGGCTAAATATTAAATTTTATTTTTATATTAACTGAGGTTAATCACAAGTGAGAGTGAATATGTATTTAATTTAAAAAAATCTATTTCTTTGTATAAAAATCTAAAAAACCAATCTGTCCATTTTAATAAACATCTGCAAGAGTTTACCCATGTTGTCTGCACATTTTTTGTTCTATGAGTTGAACAATTGAATTCACTTGCAAAAGTGAAGATTGTTGGTAGAAAAAGCCTCCCTGGTCCATCTAGTCGGCCCTGTTAGTATTTCCTTTCTTAATATGTTATAGGATAGATATATGTATATACCAGGCAGGTTTACATTCAGTTACTGTAGACTTACTAACCACATCTGCTGAAAGATTGTTCCAAGCATCTACTACTCTTGCAGAAAAGTAATGGTCCGTTTACACGGAACGATTATCGTGAGAATTTTTCATGATTGAGTGATAATCTGCTCGTGAAAACACAGTGAATGATCAAGCGACGAGCGAGAAATCTTTCTTCGTGATCTTTCAACATGTTCTCATTTGCAGATCGCTTCATGTAAACGTTCTTTCAGGTCCTTAGTTTACTTAAGTGCTCGTTTAGTGAACGGCAAGCTTTTTATCATGAAATTATAAATTGCTCTGAAAAGTTACAATAGTTGCCCTTTAAAACTAAAAGCAGATTAGACGAATCTCACCTGCTGATAGCCCCCTATTGCACAGGAGAAGCCGGGAATGAAGCTATGTCTCTTACCTTCCTTAATGAACATTGCTCCTTGCTCTTGATCCAACACAACGTATACGGTATTATAAAACCATATATAGGTGATCAAGCTCAAGACGCATATACATGTGATGTTTCCCACTACAACTCAACACCATCCTGATCTCCATGCTGTCATAGAGCAGCTGCAGTCTGGCCGTAACTAACTGTTGTAAACTCTATTAGAAGGCGTTCACACTGCCCACTGCTGGGAAATTGAGTTCAAGATATAGCAGGCACAGTAATATCTGTGGGCAGGAAAAAAACCTTGAGCCGTTCACCTTAAAGGGGATTGTAACTAAGGGTCCTATTTCACGGGCCGAGCAGGGCCCCATCAACGACGTAAACGTGCGTCGATCTCCTAGATCTGCGCTCGTTTACTGGGCCGATTCCACGGCCCGACAATCACTAGCAAGGGCTGCAGGGACATCAGTACTGATGTCCTCGCAGCATACATTACCTAGCAGGGCTTTCCTTCGCTCAGTCTTCCTCCCCCCGTCCCGCAGCACGGCATCAGCTCCGGAGCGGCCTGACTGAGCTGTCAGACCGCTCAGCCAATCAATGGCCGTCTGACAGCTCAGTCAGGCCGCACTGAAGCTGATGCTGCGCCGCGGCACCCGGGGAGGAAGAGTGAGCGGAGGAGAAGCCCTGCTAGGTAATGTATGCTGCTTCTCAAATAATCTGTCGCCAGCTGCGCACCGCTATTCCTCGGAGCAATGCACGGTGGGTGACCGATGATTTTAGGTTTGGGCCTAAATAAACGTTTATCGGCTGATTGTTTTCTCTATTCCGAATTGGGGCGATTATCGCTCCGTGGTATAGGCCCCTAGGAGGCAGGCTTTCTGAGTTGGCAGACATTAGACCCTGGATCCTGAAAGTTCTGACAAAACTTTTAAAGTGACTCTGTACCCCCTCCTAACCGCTTGTACCATTGGATAGCTGCTTTTATTCCAAGATCTTTCCTGGGATCCGTTCGGCTGGTGATATAGTTATTGTCCTAAAAAAACACTTTTAAACTTGCAGCCCTGTATCAAATTGGCGTGGCCTAGAGTATCCATGCCCTAGGATTGCGACACCCCTCCGTCCCTCCTGATCACTAGGAACGCCCACAGGCAGGATTTTTCCTATTCATCACTTGTCTGAACACTGCATATGGGCCTTAACAATCCAGCTCATGTGCAGTGGTCACACAAGTGAGGAAAAGGAGAAGTTGTTCTAGGGCCATTGCTAATGATGAAGAGGGCAGGGAGGAGGGATGGAGGGGTGTCGCAATCCTAGGACATGGGTACTCTAGGCCACGCCAATTTGACACAGGACTGCAAGTCTAAAAGTAGTTTTTTAGGAGAATAATTGCATCACCTGCCGAACAGCCCCCGGGACAGATCTTGGAGTAAAAGCAGCTATCCGAAGGTACAAGTGGTTTGGGGGGGACAGATTGTGGGTACAGAGTCACTTGACTCAAGATTGTACCCTAACACTGGTTGTTTCTCAATAACCCAAGAAAGTGTGGTTTTCTCTCCTTAGGAACTCTGAAAGACGCAATCTAGATCCTTCCTTGTTCAGACCTGTTGACTCCAGTTTAAAATCCTGGTGTTAAAAAGCTGAATTTATCTGCCTAAAAAAGGACGTTCTCAGCCACAGTAATTAACACCCTTGTACCCAGTTGCTAGGGTTAAGTGCCTTGCTAGTCATAATAAATTACTGGAGCAGTGATTTCCTATGGCCATCGGACTCATCTCCGCTCATTGCGTATTGAGTGCGCACATGAGCCGACTGCCACATCTCTGCGACGGGACCGGCACCAGGACACGCATGTATGTGGGGGGCTACCCGGGGTGACAGGTTCCCTTTAAGACCGTATTACACGCCCCAATGAGATAGGTGCTCACTTTCCAAGCCAATTACCCGATTGAAAATTGGTAGTGATCTTCATTCAGCTCTTTGCTTTAAAGGGGTTATCCAGTGCTACAAAAACATGGCCACTTTCCCCCTACTGTTGTCTCCGGTTTGGGTGGGGTTTTGAAAGTCAGTTCCATTGAAGTAAATGGAGCTTAATTGCAAACCGCATCTGAACTGGAGACAACAGTAGGGGTAGCGCTGGATAACCCCTTTAATTGTCCGCCAGCTGGGCATGATGTGATGACATGATGTGATGTGTGGGATGACCAACAGCTCAGCGTCTGGGCTTCTAACTGGCATTCTCAGCAAGAAATTATTCACCCACACATAGTAAGGCTCCGTTCACACGGATGAAAACTGGTTGAATTCTGCCAGCCTCCGTGTCATACTAAAAGTCTATGGGAGACTTGCACGCCTCCTCTCTCTGCGCTAAAGAATTGACATGTTCATTCTTAAGCGCAGAGAGAGGAGACGCGTGAGTGTCCTATAGACTTCTAGTATGAGACGGAGGCTGGTGGGATTACGTGGCGGAGAAATTCCGCCTGTTTTACTCCGTGTGAACGGAGCCTAACGGTTTCTGAGGAATGCATACCTCCCAACCGTCCCGGATTCCGCGGGACAGCCCCGTTTTTGGGAGGCTGTCCCGCGGTCCCGGAACGCCCCCCGTGTCCCGCATTAAATGTGGCCCCAGCTAAAAAAAAACAATAAACCAGTAATTCACCTGTCCGCCGGTCCCAGCAGCTCCTCTCCCGGCAGAGTGCGCACTCCTGTCATCCTCAGGGGCGGGCAGCGGGGAATACAGACACTGACTGTGCGGGAAGTGACCTGCAGCCTCCATCATGAATCACTTCCGGCACAGTCAGTGTCTCTGTACCCCGCTGCCCGCCCCGGAGGATGACTGGAGTGCGCACTCTGCCGGGAGAGGAGCTGCTGGGACTGGCGGACAGGTGAGTTACTGGTTTATTGTTTTTTTTAGCTGGGGCCACACTAACGGGGGGGGGGGGGGATTGGCTACTCTGTTGGGCACTATATGGGGGATTGGCTACTATGTGGGGCATATATGGGGGATTGGATACTATGTGGGGCACTATATAGGGGCATTGGCTACTATGTGGGGCACTATATGGGGCATTGGCTACTATGTGGGGCATATATGGGGGCATTGGCTACTATGTGGGGCACTATATGGGGGCATTGGCTACTATGTGGGGCACTATAATGGGGTATTGGCTCCTATGGGGGGCATTGGCTACTATGTGGGGCACTATATGGGGATTGGCTACTATGTGGGGCACTATATGGGGATTGGCTACTATGTGGGGAACTATATGGGGGCATTGGCTACTATGTGGGGCACTATATGGGGGCATTGGCTACTATGTGGGGCATATTTAGGGGCATTGGCTACTATGTGGGCACTCTGGGGGATTGGCTACTATGTGGGGCACTCTATGGGGGATTGGCTACTATGTGGGGCACTATATGGAGGGATTGGCTACTATGTGGGGCATCATATGGGGATTGGCTACTATGTGGGGCACTATATAGGGGGATTGGCTACTATGTGGGGTACTATATGGGGATCGGCTACTATGTGGGGCACTATATGGGGATTGGCTACTATGTGGGGCACTATACGGGGGCATTGGCTACTATGTGGGGCACTATATGGGGGATTGGCTACTATGTGGGGCACTCTATGGGGGATTGGCTACTATGTGGGGCATCATATGGGGATTGGCTTCTATGTGGGGCACTATGTGGGGGATTGGATACTATGTGGGGCACTATATGGGGGACTGGCTACTATGTGGGGGATTGGATACTATGTGGGTCACTATAATGGGGGATTGGATACTATATAGGGCATTTTTGGGGGAATTGGATACTGTATAGGGCACTATTCAGTCAGCAGCATGTGGTGACTGTAGGGGAGTGGCTATGGAGGGTTGCTATGGGGGCGTGGCTATGGAGGGCCGCTATGGGGGCGTGGCTATGGGGACCGCGGCGCACATGTCCCTCTTTGCTCTTTGCAAAAGTTGGCAGGTATGGGAATGTATCCACCAGACTGCAGCACTTCCCTGTCCTGCCCAGGGGCCACATCTATTACCATCTGAGCAGATACAGTATGTAGCACCAGCGTCAGCAACCTCTGATTGTGCAGGGTTTACAGGCCCAGCTGCAACATCTGTGAGAAGAGACGCCACATGATGCCATATAAAACTTGCATGTCTCCACGCCCAACCGCATCCCATCTCTCATTAATTTTTTCAGCTCAACCGGTGTCAGAAAGTTGTATAAGTTTATAAGTTACTTCTATTTAAAAATCTCCAGACTTTCGATACTTATCAGCTGCTGTATGTCCTGCAGGAAGTGGTGTAATCTCTCCAGTCTGACACAGTGCTCTCTGCTGCCACCTCTGTCCATATCAGGAACTGTCCAGAGCAGCAGCAAATCTCCATAGAAAACCTGCAGAGAGCGCTGTGTCAGACTGGAAAGAACTCACCACTTCCTGTAGGACATACAGCAGCTGATATGTACTAGAAGACAGGAGATTTTTTAAATAGAAGTAAATTACTAATCTGTATAACTTTCTTGTGCCAGTTGATTTGAAAAGTTGCACAGTTTCCCCCAATAAATGTATTTTTTCATCCTAACATTGTAATCCCTTACAGATATCATTATAACATTTATATAATGTGGTTAATCTGATACAGAGGACTATTGTGTGGGCTTAAGGAGTGGTCTGAAACGCGGCAGCATGGGAAGCAGTTACATTACCCTCACACAGCGGTACTGCTCTTGATCAATGATCTTCATTGCTGCTGAATTTGGATGCGGGCGCATCCATTTGCACCCGCATCTGAATGGAGTGTGCAACCGGAGCTGCACTCTCCATTGTGTGCACTGACATGTCAGTTTTTCTTGCGGCGCCACTAGGGATCCTGGCCAGAGTGTATACTATGTGTATACACTCCGGACGGGATTCCATAGACGCTAGCACTACGTAAATTCTGTAGTAATCGCGGCCGTTGTTGCCGATTTGCAACACCGGCCGTGATTACTACGGAACTTACTTAGTGTGAACATAGCCTAAGCCAGGAACATATTATCCCATCTATGCAGGTCTAGATCAAGAGTCTAGCCTGGTAGTTATAAGTAATTCATAATTATATTACCAGTCCTGTGATTCCCTTCCATCACCTTGCAATTCCTTTCTTGAAATCAGCCTAGAAAAGGTTCTAGGTGTGATAATATATTCCTGAAATACAGATTCTAATTGGACATGAGCGCAGCCCCAGCATGCTCCGGTCTGTCTGAACCCAAGTGGGCGGCATTTGATTAGCAGCGGCTGCAGAAGTCGGATGCAGCTCTAAGGCTGCCTGGAAATCAAGGATACAAGGATAGGCCATAGGTTGTATATATCTATGTTTTCCAGGACTCCCCTGGGCTGCATCCAACTTCTGCAGCCACCGCTAATTAAATGCCGCCCATTTGGGTTCAGACAGACCGGAGCATGCTGGGGTTGCGCTAATCTCTAATGCTAATATAAATAAAACATTTTAGATTTGCCAAGAACCATATTGGTTTGCACTTTGCTTTGTTAGATAAATTCTGTGCTCATACATCACACTATAATTCATACAGCTATTAAAACTGTTGTCATATAGTATTTTTACACTAGAGGGCAGCAAAGGAATAAACTTTTACACTGGCTATTGCAACTCTCTATCCTTTTATTTGCGTAAGGTGCGCCCCCATGTGGCTGAAAGGCTGAGAAGCATTTCCACAGTGACAATACCACACTGACTTGTGCTGGTTTTGGTGTGGATTTACTACTGTGTACTGCAGCAGGGACACCTGTAATGTAGAGAGCTGTGCATGCAGTACTGTACCCACATCTGTAAGATGGATTATACCACTAATCACTACAACAAACTATAGGTGAGTGTTGTGGCAGCACAGATACATGTATACAATATATAACCTGTAGGCCAGTGTGAGCAGCACCAGACAGAGTCAGTGCGAGGCATCGGGGAACATGCCATGTATACATTGTCAGCAAGCGCAGTACCAGGGACGAGACAGGAAACGTAGTCAGGTGAAGTATTAGGGCAGGCAGCTTCAGAGGCAGATTAGACAGCCCTAGTCAGCAACAAGAGAGGACCATGGTGCTGGTAAGGGTCAGGCAATAACCGTAATCGGAAGAGATCCACAAAGAGTCAGCAGAATAGCAGACAGACAACTTAGCTCGAAATGCAAAAATCCAACAACACTCAGGAAGGGAGGGGCAAGTGGCTGTGAATTGGCAATAGTAGATGGAGACAAGCTGCCTCTATAAATGTAGAACCGTTAGCCCCCTGCACACCCTAGTGGCCAGAGGTGTCACTGCAGCAGAAGGTGGGAGAATATGCTGGAAAACATGATATATCTATATCATAAAAATGAAAGTATTTCTGTCTGTCTGTCCCATATAGAATTCCAAACGCCTAAACCGTTTGACCCCAAATTTGGCCCACAGATATATTGGGTGCCCGGGAAGGTTTTAGCGAAGGTCCCGTTCCCGCCAGATGTTCAGGAGAGGAGGGGGAGGGGGAAGAGCGGCGCCCCATAGAGATGAATTGGAAAATCTCCTCACTGCACACACAGGAGATATAATTAGCTGCAGCTGTCCAGAGAAGACGGCAGTTGGAGCCTTAGCAACCAATAGGATTACTGCTTTCATTTTCACAGGGAGTTGTAGTTGCTAGGGAAGCTGCCTCACAACATCCACAGTAATAACCTGTAGACCCCCTACTCCATCTATACAGTACATGTATACAGGACCCCCTACTCCATCTATACAGTACATGTATATACAGGACCCCCTACTCCATCTATACAGTACATGTATACAGGACCCCATACTCCATCTATACAGTACATGTATACAGGAGCCCCTACTCCATCTATACAGTACATGTATACAGGGACCCTACTCCATCTATACAGTACATGTATACAGGACCACCTACTCCATCTATACAGTACATGTATACAGGACCCCCTACTCCATCTATACAGTACATGTATACAGGGCCCCCTACTCCATCTATACAGTACAGGTATATACAGGGCACTACAGGTATACAGGGCCCCCTACTCCATCTATACAGTAAATGTATAAAGGACTCCCTACTCCATCTATACAGTACATGTATACAGGACCCCCTACTCCATCTATACAGTACATGTATACAGGACCCCCTACTCCATCTATACAGTACATGTATAAAGGACCCCCTACTCAATCTATACAGTACATGTATACAGGACCCCCTACTCCATCTATACAGTACATGTATACAGGACCCCCTACTCCATCTATACAGTACATGTATACAGGGCCCCCTACTCCATCTATACAGTACAGGTATATACAGGGCACTACAGGTATACAGGGCCCCCTACTCCATCTATACAGTAAATGTATAAAGGACTCCCTACTCCATTTATACAGTACATGTATACAGGACCCCCTACTCCATCTATACAGTACATGTATACAGGACCCCCTACTCCATCTATACAGTACATGTATAAAGGACCCCCTACTCAATCTATACAGTACATGTATACAGGACCCCCTACTCCATCTATACAGTACATGTATACAGGGCCCCCTACTCCATCTATACAGTACAGGTATATACAGGGCACTACAGGTATACAGGGCCCCCTACTCCATCTATACAGTAAATGTATAAAGGACTCCCTACTCCATCTATACAGTACATGTATACAGGACCCCCTACTCAATCTATACAGTACATGTATACAGGACCCCCTACTCCATCTATACAGTACATGTATACAGGACCCCCTACTCCATCTATACAGTACATGTATACAGGACCCCCTACTCCATCTATACAGTACATGTATACAGGGCCCCCTACTCCATCTATACAGTACAGGTATATACAGGGCACTACAGGTATACAGGGCCCCCTACTCCATCTATACAGTAAATGTATAAAGGACTCCCTACTCCATCTATACAGTACATGTATACAGGACCCCCTACTCCATCTATACAGTACATGTATACAGGACCCCCTACTCCATCTATACAGTACATGTATAAAGGACCCCCTACTCAATCTATACAGTACATGTATACAGGACCCCCTACTCAATCTATACAGTATATGTATACAGGACTCCCTGCTCCATCTATACAGTACATGTATACAGGTCCCCCTACTCCATCTATACAGTACATGTATACAGGACCTCCTACTCCATCTATACAGGGCAGTATTACCAGCTGCTGCTGCCCTAAGCACTAAACCTAAAGGTGCCCCATCCTCACTCACCAATTAGCATCAGGTAGGTAATAGCTCCACACGTCACATTTAACACCGCCACACCAGACCTGACCAATACCGCCATACTGTAACTGGATAACACCACCACACCAGAGCTGACCAATACCGCCATACTGTGACTGGATAACACTGCCACACCAGACCTGACCAATACCGCCACACTGTGACTGGATAACACCGCCATACCAGACCTGACCAATACCGCCATACTGTGACTGGATAACAACTCCAGACCTGACCAATACCACCACACTGTGACTGGATAACACCGCCACACCAGACCTGACCAATACCACCATACTGTGACTGGATAACACTGCCATACCAGACCTGACCAATACTGCCATACTGTGACTGGATAACACTGTCATACCAGACCTGACCAATACCACCATACTGTGACTGGATAACACTGCCATACCAGACCTGACCAATACTGCCATACTGTGACTGGATAACACTGTCATACCATACCAAATAAGACCGCCACACCAGACCTGACCAATACCGCCACATTGTGACTGGATAACACTGCCATACCAGACCTGACCAATACCGCCATACTGTGAATGGATAACACCGCCATAGCAGACCTGACCAATACAGCTATACTGTAAATGGATAACCGCCATACCAGACCTGACCAATACCGCCATTCTGTGACTGGATAACTCTGCCATACCAGACCTGACCAATACCGCCATACTGTGACTGGATAACACTGCCATACCAGACCTGACCAATACGGCCACACTGTGACTGGATAACTCTTCCATACCAGACCTGACCAATACGGCCACACTGTGACTGGATAACACTTTCCCCCCCCTTCCCCCCCCCCCCATTTCCATGCTGATTCAGCGCGTAATTTCCGCTTGTATTACGCGCTGAATACACGCGTATTCCACACTGAAACAGAAAATCAGAGCCCCATTGATTTGTATAGGCTTCCGCTAGCGGAAAGCGGATTAGTTCAGTGCGGAAATTCCACAGTGTGAACTGCAGAGCAGAATTTCCATTCAACACAATGGAAATTAGCTCTGCACCTATTTTATCGGCTGAAATTTCAGCGCTGATTCCGCGCAGAAATTCAGCTGCTTTTGCTCTGTGTGAACGAGCCCTTAGAATGAATACTGTAGGTAAAACAGCACATTGTAATAAGGTATGATCATTGATCACCAATGACCCATAACATTTTAACCAATATTGTATCAATCCCCCTTGTGCAGCCAAAACAGTCCTGACCTGCTGCGCCACAGACTCTACGCAACCTTTGTAGGTGTCCTGTAGTATCTGGCCACAATACAAGAGCAGTGAATCCCTGTAAGGTACAAGGTTGGTTTCCATGGATCAGCCTTGTTTTTCCAGCTTAGATACTACATTGGATTGAGTTCTTTGGAATCTGGAGGCAACACTTTAAACTCTTTGGGGGACATGTACTATTGAGTCTAAAATCTGCAAATTTTCTACTAAATATTTCTCTCTTTTTTTACCCAGACAAATGGGACTTATTTTACAAACTTTTCATAAATCTGTGAATAGAATATTCTCATAATAGTCACAAAAGAATTGCACAAACATATTCACCTGGTTCTGACCAGACATCGGCCTGCACCAGTTTGTGCGACAATTTAAAAAGCAAATGATAATTTTGATGCAAGTCCCGGATTATGCAATTTTTTGGGTGAATACTGAAACCAGGCAGATTAAAAAAAGTTGGATCCAAAAAATATTTGCCTGTGGAATACTGGTTCATAAATAAAACTTAGGGCCCTATTACACGGGACAATTATTGTGTAGAAAATTGTTATATCGCTCGAATTTAAAAAAATAAGTGTCACGTATAATTGCGGGCAGTGATCGAAAAATCGTTCATGTGTCGTTGATCGTTGATTTAATGCTGACCCTAGAATCATTGGTAATCGTTCGTTAATCATTCGCTGTAATTCTACATTTGTTCGCTAACCGGTCAGTTTAATATCAAAATGTTCCTTCTTTTGCTGGGATAAGATGGAGTAAACGATCGTAGTAATGATTGTTGTAACTATTGTTCTGTGTAATATGCTGAACGATAAACAATCTAGTTTGCAATTGTTTATCGTTAATCGTTAAAAATAGCGAAAAAAAGTGTTAAAAATGGGCAAAAAATTCAATTATTCACCTAAAAATAGATGCAAAGCCCTTGATAAATTTCCCCCCTTTGTCTTGTTACTCTAACAATTCCTGGACATTAGCGAATGCAGTTGCCATGAAGGGTGTTCCCAGCAGAACATTGCCCAGAATATTAAGGGTGTGTTGCTCAAAAAGCTCCTTTGGCCGATAATCAGCCCGTGTAATGGTGCGCTTCACAGACAGATTTATCTGACAGATTTTTGAAGCCAAAACCAGGAACAGACTATAAAAAGGAAAGACCTGAGTTTTTTTTCCTCTTTTCACATCCATTTCTGGCTTTGGCTTCCAAAATCTGCCAGATAAATCTGTCTGTGTAAACGCACCGTAAAAGTGACAGATTAGCCGAGGAGCGGGAAAGTGCTGGAGGAAACATTTATCGCTATCAGCCGCACATCTCCCTGTGTAGACCGACAGCCATACATTTATATGGCCGCACAAATGATACAGTGACCGTTTATGCGGACTGGCAGCGTCACAGAGGAGGGTGTCTAAAAGATAAGTGCACACTCAGATAGGATAAGTGCACACTGTATACTTGTCCACTAGATGGCGCTCACACTCAAATAAAGGTCTTATTAGTAATGAACGCTACCTGAACATTAGGATAAGTGGTACTAGATGAATGATATACTGCATAAGTATATGTATGGACCGGGTCACTAGTAGTGTGTGTGGGTGGAGGGGGTGGGGGGATTAGCTGTGGTCTATCCCCACCTAAGGTCTCAATTTACTCAGTAACCAGTTTTGCTCCTATCAGGAGCATCTTCAGGCTACAAACATACAGACCATCTCAGAGCGGGAGGAGGAAGGGGCTTATGTAATATTATGAACCACGCCATTACACATAGAAACATAGAAGACAGAAAAAGACCACCTTGTCCATCTAGTCAGCCCTTTTAGTATTTCCCTTCTTATTATCTTAGGATAGACATATGTGGCACTCGGCCAGTAGTTGAGAAAGCTTGTGACGCCAATTCTGTGGTGTACGGCTAGTGATGTTAGTTGTCGTGACGCTAGTGCTAGTCCAGCACACAGGTGTGATGTTGGTACCTGTTTGTGTATGGCCGGCTTATATTCCCCAAAATGGTCGGTAACCTTCCAGGTTTGTTGTGGGTCCCTTGGGCTCTTGTCACAGCAACTGACCCACCTGGATTGTCAGTACTGCCACCCACAGAAGGGGAAAAAATAACTCAAGGTGTGCAGTGGTGTGTGTATAGGTGTAGGTGCGAGCAGAGATAGACAGAGTCCCATGCGTTTATATAAAAATAGAACAACTTTACTGTGGAGCTTTGTAGTTTAACAGTACATGTTTCACAGACATGTACACATAAACTTGAGTGCTTGACTTAGTGCTTGAGGTAGGGGCTTGAGAAGAGTAGAAGAAGTAGTTGTAGTAGTGCTTTGTAGGAAGTAGAGAGTAGAGGAGAGTAGTTTACCAGAGGAGCCCCAACCCAATGTAGCCTTGTAATCTACCGGAACCTTGGTAGATATCTTTAGTAAAGGGAAGTAATACTCATACTCACATTTAGGCTATGTTCACACTACGTATATGTCCGGCCGTAGTTCGTACGCGGCCGGACATGTGCGGCTGAAACTACGGCCGTGGGAAAAATAGACATGCGGCCGGATTGCGAACATGCGGGCGAACCGCAAACATACGCCCGTAGTAGAGTTATGCTTCCTAGCTTGTTTCAAAGCGATCTGAAACAGGTCATTTACTTGGAAATCTTCGCCCAGCCCAATAAAACATACAGAACCTTTTGGATCCAAAAATCAAGTTCAATTTGGCTGAAGTAAGTACTTCGTACGGGACCGCATTGAAATCCACGGCCGTGAGTTGGAACAGTTCCGGGCACAAACAATTGTCTTGTTCTTTTTTCACGGCGCCGTATACGATCCGGCCGTAGGCTCATACATAGTGTGCATTGTGCGGCCGGAAATCGTATACTTTCAAGTGTACGCATCAACCTCAAAACTACGGGCGTATATTTGCAGTTCGCACTACGGCACTACGTGAACATAGCCCTAGACTGTGTCTGACTGCCTTCTGCCCTACAGTTGCGAGCTACTTGTCCTGCCAGGGTAGTATGAGCCCCAGCCGTGGTTATCTGGGTGTAGCTACGTGTACACGGTGTCCTAGTTACCTGCACTGCACAGTAGGAGATGTAGACCTTTCCTTTACGGTTGCTTTGTCCCACTGAGAGCAGATGCTCTCGTATCAGGAGTCTGTCCTGCACTTTTTTGATGTGTTCCTGGTGTGGGCTAGGGTATTCCTTGGTGGCTACTGTCTCTTTTTTGTGCTTAACATGGCATAATGTAAGTAATAGTTGCTTTAGAAGAAGTCTTTCTCTCTAGCTGCATCTGTTCACACCAAAGACTAGTCTCAACTGACTTAGTGTCCCTGACAGGGGTCCTGGCCTAAGCCAGGCCCTGGCTTAGCTTCTGCAGGAACATTTTTGTGTATGCTCTCCATTACTGAGAATCTAGATAAGACTGAACAGCACTTCCTTCACCAGTAACTCCTCCTACACGGGCCTTTGCGTGCCTGCCAGTGAGTGGTGGGGATGAGTGTGTGCAGAAGAAAGGATAAAGAAGATAGGTAGAAAAGAAAGAGCACCTCCTATTGGGCAGCACGTAACACATGGTAAAAACAACCTTAAAGCGGCACTATCAGCAAGTTCGGGCTTGCTGATATGCGCCTGCCACTCTTTACCTCAGGATCTCCGGGCTGTCTTTTTTATTCCTCTGCAGTCCGGTAACCCATTGTCTTCGGCTAATTACTGATATGGTAATTAGCGTGCTCAGGGCATTTGGGGCATTCCCCATGCTCCTGGAGCACCCGCTTGTCCCACCTAGCCTGCCTCCTCCCGGCCCACCCCACTATGCATATTCATATATGCATAGCTAGGCTGGTTGTTGCGGCCCATTTGCAGGGAGCAGCCTGTAACAACCTGCCTAGCTATGCATATATGAATATGAATAGTAGGGCGGGCCGGAAAGGGGGCAGGCTAGGTGGAAAGAGCGGGTGCTCCGGGAGCATGGGGAACGCCCCAAATGCTCCGAGCACGCTAATTACCATATCAGTAATTAGCCAAAAACAACGGGTTACTGGACCGCAGAAGAATAAAGAAGACAGCCCTGAGATCCTGAGGTAAAGAGCGGCAGGCGCATATCAGCAGGTTCACTAGCCCGAACCTGCTGATAGTGCCGCTTTAACCCTTTGCTTCCTTCAGCTGTGCATAGAAAGACATATATAACAAACACTGACATCTAGTGGGGAAACTGTAAAATACCTCATCCACCACTTAACCTGAGAACTTTTTGACAGGTGCATAAAAGAAGAGAAACCACCAGTGGTAGGATACCACATAACTACTCTTTCAGTAAAGTAATATTTTCTTATATTGCTTCTGATCTTTCCCCCAACTAACCTCTCACTGTGTCCTCTTGTTCTTGAGTTCAGTTTCTTTTCTCCTGAACCTTATTTAGTCCTGTAACATATATAAAGGTTTTGGTCATGTCCCTTCTTTCCCTTCTTTCCTCCAGACTGTATAGATTTAGATACTTAAAGGGAACCTGTCACCCCCCTGTGCCGGGGTGACAGGCCCCCGACCCCCCGCTACAGCTGCCGGGTCGCGCTTCTGGATCCGGTCGGGTCACGGAGATCTCAGCCGCTGCAGCCCGGCACGCGCGCTGAGAGATGAGTCCAACACTCATAGAGAATGACGGAGAGTCCAGCGCTCCATCATTCTCTATGAGTGTTGGACTCATTTCTCAGCGCGCGCACCGGGCTGCAGCGGCTGAGATCTCCGTGACCCGACCGGATCCAGAAGCGGGACCCAGCGGGATCAGGTGAGTATAGGGGGGTCGGGAGCCTGTCACCCCGGCACGGGGGGTGACAGGTTCCCTTTAAGTCTTTCCTGATATGTTTTATGCCTCACAACCTTCACCATTTTTGTAGCCCCTATTTGGACCAATTAGGTTAAAGTGCGTCTGCAGTGACAGGCCAATGGTAGAAGGTCTACCAAAAATCACTACTAACCCCAGAGTACGAACCCCAGAGGATGGATTGGTGCTCTGGGGGTGGTAGTCCCATTCCCAGTGCTCTAAACCACCTGATTTACCTCAGGGTATAACTACTAAATACACAGAATCTGCGCTGAGGATGAAGGTAAGAGACATTCATCCTCAGCATAACCGAGCAGACATAGTACAATTGAAGACCTTTCATAACCTTAGGCAAGAAATCTTATTCTAAAAATAAGAAAACATGGGTATGGTGGCTCCTGACTATTTGAAGGGCTTTGGAAGAGACCATGTATTTTATCCATAAGAAAATTTAATACACATTGCTCCTCTAATGGTATCATAACTTCTTCATAAACTTAGTTTGGGTATACAGTACCAGTGATACCTGCTTCACATATAGTGGGACTCTTTTTATCCACCGAGTCTTTGGCCCTGATATTTCCCTGGATCCACATTTGTTTATTATTTTCTCCACATCATTAGATGTAAGACTACTTTTACATATTGTATCTGCTACACAGGATAGATTTCTACATACGCATTTAAGACCTCAAAGCATTTGTTTCAAATTTTACTGGGTTCACACTACGTATATTTCAGTCAGTATTGTGGTCCTCATATTGCAACCAAAACCAGGAGTGGATTAAAAACACAGAAAGGATCTGTTCACACAATGTTGAAATTGAGTGGATGGCAGCCATATAACAGTAAATAACGGCCATTATTTCAATATAACAGCCGTTGTTCTAAAATAACAGCAAATATTTGCCATTAAATGGTGGCCATCCACTCAATTACAACATTATGTGAACAGATCCTTTCTGTGTTTTTAATCCACTCCTGGTTTTGGTTGCGATACTGACTGAAATATACTGACTGAAATATACGTAGTGTGAACCCAGCCTTAATTTGTAACCTAGTATTTTTATGCTGAATTTAGCTAAGTTTATATTTGTTCCATTTTATGTGAAATCCAATACGGCAGAGTGGGGCGGGGACAAGTGAGAAATGGAGTACTTTAGGAAAGTGTCACCCATAACCCAAGTGTGACCCGAGCGGTGTTTATCTGCAAGTGTCAGGTACAGGGTGGAGAGAATATTAGTAAAGAGAGGAGATAATTGTCTGTAATTACCAGGATTGGCGTGTCCAAGGGAGGTGACAACTATATCAGTCAGATAGCCCAAACTCCTAGGCTGGCTGAGGGCACAATCCTATTTAGTGTCAGATGTCATTTACCGCAGACAATCAAGGATATAGGGATCACCAGGTCATCCATCATGTATCACAGTAGAGGAGATGCAAGGGTGTGCGACATGATAGGTTTATCGATGGTGTACAATACCCCGCCATGATCCCAGACAGGTAATGCTGCTCTTACACAATCAGGGTGGAGTCTGAGTCTTGAATTGGAAATATTGCTGTTGTAAAATCTAATTTTCCATTCAAATGAAGAGATGTGAATCCTGATTACAATGTATTATGTTATTATCTGGCACTAACAGCTGATCATTCATCACTTCTGTATGAGCATGGAGGATATGTTAGCTAGAGATGAGCGAACCTGCTGGATTTCTGGTTCATACGAACCAGAAATCTCGGCATCTGACTCCCGCTGTCTGCCGGCTCCGTGCAGCGGGTGGATACAGCGTAAGGAACGCCTAGAAAACTGGCATACAGCCTATGACAAACGGACAGCCCACCCCCAGGATTTTTTCAGACTTGTGCCCTTTGTCTAATAGGACCCTTAGGCCTGGAATGATTTTAAATACACAAATACACAATTTCCTTTAAAGAATATTTCCAATAAAAGTTAGATTTTAGTCACTGGGAAAAGCGAGACATTCCTTGAGGATTTAACCCCTAAGATGAAGCATTTTTCTATGTTATAGAAGCACAGATGGATATATGAAAGGTACCATGTGTCTCCTTGACCTAACAGCATCTAAAAGTGTCAGCAGTTTGCAGTGTGTATTGCAGCTGACAGATTTCCTTTAAGGATTTGCATCTGTATAGTCTGGAGGAAAGAAGAGAAAGGGGAGACACACAGGCTTGGACTGTCTCACAGGGGATCAGGGGACTTCCCCGGTGGGCCATATACCTTGGTGGGCCTCCCTGTTTTGCAGCTCGATGACAACATATGACCCCCCAGCACTGCTACACATGCCTGTCACCCTGTCGTTCACTGTCTCTATATACTAAACGGGGATTTCATCTTATTATGTAAAGGAGGGGAGTGACCAGGGTGATAGGCAGCAGCATGTATGCTGAATGTATGAAGAATGAGCATAGCCCTACCCCCTCTTCTGTCCCCTGGGACCCTCCCCCACATCCTCCTCTAAGGCTTCCTCCATTTTAATTGGCACGCTATGCTGTTCGCTGTTCGCTATAGTAATGTTTGGCACTGGTTACATCTGGTGTATGTAGGGTGGGCCCCTAGAATCAAATTCCCTGGTGGGCCCAAGATACCCCAGTCTGAGGGTCCTATTCCACGGGCCGAGGAGGGCCCGATCAATGATGAAAACGAGCGGCGATCTGCTAGATCGCCGCTCGTTTACTGGGCCTATTCCACGGCCCGATGATCGTTGAGCGAGGGCTGCAAGGACATCATACATCATCATACATCATCATACATCATACATCATCATACAGCATCATACATCATCCATGATATCCAATCTGATTTACTAGTAATTATGTTCTTCCTTTATGTAACTAGCATGCCAATACAAACAGGATACGTAAGCAGCGGTGGGAATGTTGTTCTACCTGACTATTAAAGTATAATTCTATGGAAGTTGGCAATTCTGTCATACAAGTACAAGCTACACCCACGGTCACATTGTCTGCTTCATTGTTAGAATCACAGGGTATTTTCGGCATCTTTACGTTGGGTGTGCTGCATCTTATCTTCCTGTTTTGTCACTAAAGAGCTTTAAAGATCATCTCCTTTTAGTAATAAGTTGTTTTCTGTATAGCTATAATAAGCTATTGTATTGGATGGTTCCTCTACCAATGTATGAAGGCTAGTCACTGGCAGGCAATGTTGTAGAATCCTGCAGTAATTTCCATCTACTTCTTGTCCTTCATTCCGCACAGATCTAATGGCTTCATTGATAACTTAAAGGGATGGTTTTAATACTTTTATTTATATACACCAATTGATTTCACCGCAGCACCTTATATAGTTTGTCAGCTTTGGTCCCGGTCCCCAATAGGGCTCACAATCTTAGGGCCTTTGCACACTACGGAAATCACGTGGATAGCTTGCCGTGGATTCTGTGCACACTACCGATTGAAGTTCCACCTGTCCCATAGCGTTCTATGCTCGGGCAGATTCTGTCGTCTGCCTTAAAAATTGACATGTCACTTCTTTAGGCGGAGTCCGCCTGAGCCTAGAATGAAGCCTATGGGACGACCAGATGTTCAAGCGGGAGTGTGCACAGAATCCACGGCAAGCTAAAGAGAGAGAACATACAAACTCTGTGCAGATGCTTGCATTCTCACTGTATGCTGAAAAATAACTTAAAGCCTTAGATACCATTAGAGCTCTGGTGGTGGGCCCGCCACCCCCCAGTGTGACGTTCTCCCCTTTGTGACGCTGCTCTATGTATTCTAATAGAACCATGTCACAGAGAGGAGGGGGTTTTGTCACACTGGGGGGCCGACAGGCCCACCCCCAGAGCTTCATGCCGGGCCGGTGCCTGAAAATAGACTAGCACCGTGCGCAGGAACTGGGCCATAGTTTAAAAAAAGGATCACGGCATCGGCATCCCCGTGCCAGCATTGGTCCATTCATGAAAAAAAAAAAAACACAAAGCGATGTACCTAGTGGTGCATTTGCTTCAAATGTGTTTGGATTCAGATATAAAATCTTATATAATTTGACATGAATGTGAACTTAAACAAATCAGCCTGGGAGACCCTGGAGGTTCCCGATGCTCCTTAGATACAGATTCCCAATGCTCCTTTGTTCTTCCTGGCTGGAAGAATTGCCATTGCTCACTACTAATTTGGACCTAGTGAAACTAAAACTTTCTTGGATTATGATACATTTAATTTTTTTTATCTACCTTGCAGGACCATGTACAGTTCTTGAGAAAACTTGGACCTTATGGCAGCAATACCCTCTTGCTCACCCACAAGGCTCTCCACAGTGCTGCACCTCCCTACATCTCCTCCCTCATCTCTGTCTACCGCCCTACCCGTGCCTTACCCTCCGCTCACGACTTACCACTAACATCCACCTTGATCCGCACCTCTCACTCCCGTCTCCAGTTCTATGGAATTCATTACCCAAGACCTCCAATACCCAAAGCTTGAAATGTGCCCTCAAAACACATCTGTTCAAACAGGCTTACCAGGTTCCCTAAATTGACCCCCCCCCCTTCCCCAATACATACGCCAGGCACTTAAAGAGGTACTCCAGCGGGGGGGCACTTTTTCGCTGGGACCGGGGACGAGGTGGCTGAGGGAAAAGACGTCCACTCACCTCCCCTCCTTATGACTGAAGAAGGCCCAAGACGTGACGTCTCAGGTCCGCTCAGCCAGTCAGTGAAGGAGGCGGGATCCGTTTCAAGTCACGTCACGTCTCGGGCCTGTGTCAGACACCAGGAAGCTTTGGGAAACGGGCACCGGAGCGCCCCGACCCGCGCGTCCCAGCGAAAAAGTGCCCCCCCCCCCCGCTGGAGTACCCCTTTAAGCACTTAGACCTGTAGCAGGCAGGCATTGGTTGGCAACTGGTTTACCCACCTTTAACTGCACTGCCTTATTTATAAAGATGGCCGGACCATGCTAAAAAGGAAGGACTTTGCCCCTCTGCCATTTTGTCTCGCACCCCCTCCTAATAGTCTGTAAGCTGATGCATGCGAGCAGGGCCCTCACTCCTCATGTATGGATAATTATATGTAGATCTCTGTAATGTCTGATTTATGTCTATGTATGTACCCCCAGAATTGTAAAGTGCTGCGGAATCTGTTGGCGCTATATAAATAAAAATTATTATTATTATTATTATGTTAAAACTCTAGTTTTATTATGAAGGGTGACGTTTGTGGGCAACAGGATCTTAAAGGAGTATTCCACTCAAACATAACTTTTGATATGTTGCTGCCCGTGGTGAGACTAACAATTCCTTCCATACTTGTTATCATCTATTCAGTCTACTTCCCCCAGTTCTGAGCTGCTGCTTTCTGCTGAAGATTCAAAAAACATTGTGTGAGCTTTTCTCTCCGTCTCCCCCTTTTCCCCCCTCCCTGCTGAGACAGCTGATGTAAACAAGTCCCTGGCAGGCTTTATCTGCAACTTTGTAGCAACTATATAATGCCAGGAGGGTAAATCACAGCTAGTTCATCAGCAACTTGACCTCAGGTTAACACTCCCAGCATTACAAAGAAGCTACAAAGTTGCACATACAGCCTTCCAGGAACTTGTTTACATCAGCTGTCTCAGAAGGGAGGGGGGAGGAGGGGGATACAGAGAGAAAAGCTCACAGTTTTTTGTGAGCTGCTGAAAGCAGCAGCTCAGAACTGGGGGAAGCATAGTGAATAGATACACGAACTGGAGAGAGTGGAACGGCTGCACATCCCATCTATGGCTGATACTAATGCCGCTAGGCCTATATTAAAAATCAACACCAGAGTGTCTGTATATGAATTGATCAAGCCATATTGCCCCGTGTACCACCGCGCAGGTCCTCTGGTCCACACGGGTCCCTACGCTAACTCCACACCGTGTCGGTCAGCGACCGCCAACCCCGCAAAGCGTGCACATGCAGGGAAGGGAGGCCATGGAACGGCCCTGCAACCCCAATGTCACAGGACCAGACCCAAAAAGCCCCACCAAAACCCAGCCAGCACCACCGGCTGGCTGGGGTGTCATTATTTGCGTCATGATCTCTAGTTTTTTATTGGTATTAATTTTTTTCATTGCTTTTAATGAAAAAAATTTCTATAAATAAAAAACAACAACCCTTGTTTGTTTTTTTCCTCTTTTTGTTTACGTCATTCATGCTGTGGTACAATATTGTAAAATTTCCATCCGTTCGTTCGTCGTCGACGTAGCACATGCGCAGTTGAGCGTCGTAGCGCACGTATCCCACGCAGGCGCAATGATGATTCACACTGGCCGGAGAAGGCCTGCGCAGGATACGTGCGCCACGACGCTCAACTGCGCATGCGCTACGTCGACGATAAACAAACGGACGGAAAGAGCGTAAGCCGGGGGCGTGCTGGCCACAGACTGACATGGGAGCCGGGCCAGGAACAACGGGAGGCCGATGACAAACACATTGGAGGCGGGCCACACAAAAGCGTGTCGCCAACACAGGGCGTGGACGACGCTCAGCGTGACCCGCAACGAGGCGGCGATGACCCCTGACGTCACGGCAATGGCGCCAGGGGGTTAGAAGCTCAGCGCAGGCGCTACAGCAACTTCTCTTGTGAAGGCGGACAGAGGGCGGAACCAGAGGAGGAGGAGACGCACACCGGGACCACACAGGCGGCGCTTCACCTGGGCACGAAGGCTCTGGGACCCGCCTCTTAGACACGGCATTTCCACAAGTAAACTTCTTATTTCACATGAAAGAAATCTCTCCCAGCGTCCACAAAACGAACACATGAATAGACTTCACATGAGCAACAAACAGGTATAAGTAGTTGGGGGGGGAGTGGGTACAGAGTTGCTTTAATGGGGTTTATTTTATAAGGGTTTAAAAAATATATATATATATATTTTTTTAAATTTTCTTTTACCCTTTTTTTTTACAGTTAAAGATCATTAGATTGCATATACTGATCAATTATATGCTATAGCATAGCACTGATCAGTACTGTTGGCGATCTGTGCGCAGAGCCTGTCTGAGAGAAGGTTGCGGATCCAACAGGATGGAGGTGAGTTTTTTATCCCCGCCTGTCAATGTAAGTGCTTGGTACCCCCGCAGCCATGCTACAGGGGTCCTGATCAGTCAGTGACAGGTGCTTATCCTAGCAATGATTTCCTCAAACGCTGCGATCGCTATGCAAGGCGGCGTTAGGGGTAATGACAGGCAGCAGTGTGACCGCGGCTGCCTGTCCGGCTCTGGGGACACTTATGTGGGCAGGACCAATTGCATTGAAACGGCCCTGCACACATTACAACCCCTTCACATTCAGGAATGTTTATATATGTTCATGCTGCATGTGGCATCGGCAGCAGGAACCTATATAGCTGTATGTGAAGTGGTTAAAAGGTAAAGATGAAGTTCTTTATTTGATGATATAAATGATTGACACATGCAGCAATGGTTACATATACCACCTGGTATTGTGCAAAAATCTGTGCTTTTTCCGCCAACGTATTCCATTGCTGCCTGATAGGTGGGTGGTGAGTGGGACAAGGCAATGAGAAGACGTGGCCTTCTCCCGCACTTCACTTAACTTCACTTATTAGGAGTTAGGCCTGCTAGCAGTGTGGTGTGGGCTCAACCGGTCACTTGCTAGATGGTACCGTGTGACGCTACTTCTGTGGTGGTTGGTCGGAATATAGCTCAGCCAGATGGTAATTTGTCGTGACGCCAGTGCCAGGGTACACCGGTATGGTGGCACACCTGCTTTTAGTGTAAGGGAGATGGCTATACCCTTTCCTCTGTGGTCGGTGACCTGCCAGGCTGTAAGGGGGTCCCTTGGGTACTTATCACGGTGGTCCGGAGTGGAGTTGTGACCCACCCAAACTATCAGTACTGCCACCCACAGAAAAGGGAAATGACCCAAGGATGGAGTAGTGACTGTGTAGGTGCCAGAACAATGATTACTGAGTCCTGTTATCATAAATAAAATCTTCTTTATTGTGAGAATGCTTTGTACAATAGCTGATTGTTGACTGCAGACATGACGGAACAAAATCTGTGCTAAGAGCCTTTGGAGTAGAAGAGCTGAACTGACTTGGTTACGCGCTGAAAAGTAGATTGAGCTGAGAACAGTATAGAGGAGTTTGTGCTGCATGTTCACAGTAGTGGGGAGGAGTTTGTGATGAGAGTTCCAACCCAGGGTAGAAGTGTGCTCTGCCGGAACTTTAGAAGAAGAAGAAGTAGAATACTGAAGAATACTCGAAAGCAGAAAGATACTTGTGCCCGTGTTTCGACCTTTGTTGTCGTGATACCACCTGTTGCCCTACAGTGTCGGTTGACCTGTCCTATTAGGGTGACAGAAGCCCCAGACCTTGTTACCTGAGTTGAGCAAGGTGGACAAGTTTACCTGGTTACACCTGCGCTGCGAAATAGAGTACGTAGGCTTCTAGCAACTTTGCTCTATCCGGATAAGTTCCTCTTGTTTCAGGATACTGTCCTGCTCTTTTAGAAATGTTCACTGTGTGGGTTGAGTTGTTCTCTGACTTGTCCTCTCCTGAGTAGCTTAGCAATGCATACTAGGAGTAGGTGTAGCTTTTGAAGAAAAAGTCTCTGTGTTTCCCATGTGCATCTATCCACTACCACACACAAGACTACACTGCACTGGAGGGGGGACCTGCAGGGACAGTTTTGTCTTGAGTCCTCTCTCCACCAAAACTTGGGTAAGACTCTCTAAGTGTGGGCATGCACTTCCTCTCCCTATGTGACAACTTCCTACAGGATGTGTAATGTCCCCTGTGAGTGGTGGAGAAGAAAGTGTAAAGAGAAAAGGAGCATAGAGATAGGTGAAGAAGAGAAGAGGGCTCTCATTGGTGCGCAGATCATAACAAACAATAACCCCTTGTTCACTACAGCTGTGCAATACATAAGTGCATATACAGATATAGCGACATCTTGTGGTAAAACTTAGGTACTACTTCATTACTACGTTTACTTGAAGTACAGACTTTTGCGAGGGGTGTAAAAACTAATAACACCTGTGGTGGGACACCACAGCAGCCATAAATCATGTCAAAGATCTACACCTGCTCAGGTATAGGTTTCTATTAGAGATGAGCAAACCGGGTTCGGGTTCGTGTCCATCCGAACCCGAAGGTTCGGCATTTGATTAGTGGTCGCTGCTGAACTTGGATAAAGCTCTTAGGTTGTCTGGAAAACATGGATACAGCCAATGACTATATCCATGTTTTCCACATAGCCTTAGGACTTTATCCAACTTCAGCAGCCACCGCTAATCAAATGCCGAAAGTTCCCAGAACCCGGTTCGCTCATCTCTAATTTCTATCTGCCATGTAGCAGCCATAGATCCGCTGGGATTAAATTCTTCACCTTAACAAACAAGAGATTTGTTGGTTAAATTTAATTTCCAAGCAGATGTAACCTGTCAGATACAAAAGGAGTCCGTGGGGCCTCATTTTGGAGTCTCTAAACATGGGACTAACCAGATATCCCTCCAGGGAAAGACCTAGCCAAGGGGTGGCTCCTGGAAGGAGACCACTAAAACCACCATATTAGGTGGCCCTTTCAGTCAATGTCCAACTTAATGTATGTATTTAAGGATATGACAGAGGTAATAGTCACTGGCACAGGTAGTGCCCAGGATACGCTGCCTCCTGCTCTTGTATAGCAGATAATTGCAGGTTTCACTAAATTATAACGTTACTCAACTAGACATGTAGTGTGACACATTGTAAATTTCCGGCTGACATCTATTTGGAGTCCGTAGAACCTGGCAAGTTTTTTTTTGGCTTGTAAAAAACATCACAAGGAGATAAAGAAAAGTGTGTGCCCTGAAGTTTCTGGCCTCACTTGTGCGGGCACACATTTTTAGATACTTTTTCAATGGTTCTATACTGCAGTTACCTCATTTGGCATGACATGGGGAAAACTGATCTCCCTGCTGTAGCCCTGACCCTCCTAACTCACGCATGAAAGAACCCCCCGCCCTCCAATCAACCCCTCCCTCAATGAAGCACGTTACACCTGTTTCTTTGGAAAATATATGGCCACAGCAGCCAATGTTTATTAACATAAATAACATAAAAACATGAACAATCAATCCAACATAATATATCAACATAAATAGCCATAAATATGCTATCTAACTAATCATCCCAAAACAGGAAGAAGGGGGTCCTTGAGGCTAAGAATCCTACGTGTACGAACCGACCATCCTCCTCTTCTTATGTTCTCCGCCCCCAGCCGGTTACCTCAGGCTCAAGGGCCCTCCGTTCCTCAATCACCACTGGCCGATTCCTTACCAACTCCACCAACTACTCCCCGGGACACCACCCAGACAGGAGCCCATACCCCTCACCATTATCCGTGAGCCACCTGTTAAAGTGGGGGTGCATTTCTTATTATGTGCTCCCCCCATAATAGTAACCAACCCCAAGGACCCCCTACCCCGCCAATCTAGCTGCTATGACAAACAACCCTTCCCAACCCCCGAATGCAACCGTAAACCCCAAACAACCTTAGGGAGGGAGGGTGGGACTCTTTGGCTGCCACTCCACCTGTGGCTGCACGTGTTGAACAGAGGAGGGGTTTTATACCCCCTCCCCTGTTCAACTGCCCCCACTCCCCCTCCCTCTTCCTCCCTCCTGCCCCCTTACTTTTTAACCCCTTCCCGACAGTTTCCCTGTCATGCCGGCCTCCCTCCAACTCCGTCTTCGTCCGGCCTCTCTTGACATGGGGAAAACTGATCTCCCTGCTGTAGCCCTGACCCTCCTAACTCACGC